>NW_027498343.1:0-91710 GCF_021521415.1 Bidens hawaiensis | reverse complement strand
TCAACAATTACCAAACTTATATATAATAAGGTATAATCAATATTTTGATATATTATAAATAAATGATTATAATGGTCATATATATATATATAATCTTACGTTCTCCCACTTGGCCGAGTAATCATTTATTATAAGCATTAGATTAGTCTGATCAGAAGTTAATACTCATTTTAGCTTTAAACTCAAACTAGAGCCAATAAATACAGTCATTGAATTGAACATCAGCTCAAGATCCCCATTAATCATATTGTGGTCCTTATTTAAAAACTAAGTAGTTATGATCAAAATTTTCAAGTAAGCTCTTCATACATTTGATTTGTATAATAATTTATCTATATGACATTATGCATGCTGAACATATTAAGAGACATACACAATTAAAACTGATGAGGAAAACTAATAGTTAATCATTCATAGTACGATATGTAGTGGTACATGGTCATCAATAAACCCCTCATGATTATAAGCGTTTTCATAATACTTATGGGTAATAGACCTTTAGTTATAGGATCGTTAAGCATATCATGAATGTATTCGATATGAAATTTTAGATTCCTCAATTCATTTATAAACGTATAATTAGTTTCATATCGAAATTTAATACAACACCTCTCGAACTGTTATTGTTTGAGAAAACATTGTAGCTGACTTTATCACAGTAAGTCTTCAATATATAATTTATCTGGAGTTAAGATACTTATGAGTCCACTGATAAATTTTTAACAACACTTATTTACAATTGTGCTGTGATTAATCAACATGTTATATCATGACATAAGTTGTTATCAGTTTATTATAACTTCTCCTTAAGATAGATTTATCTGCTGACATAATATGTCCCCAAAATTACATTATGTCATCTTTGAATGTAACTAAGTTTAGAGTAATCAACGATTCAAATTCTCACTTCTTCTTTTTCAATTACAGTCTTTGTTTCTTTTAAACAGTGTTGTTGAAACCGAACCGGATCGGCCGGTCGAACCGGTCCGACCGGGATTTGGTCCACCGACCGGTCCGGTTCACATAGTTCACTCGGCTGACAAGGAACCGGCCGGTTCGAACCGGTTCGGCCGGTCGAACCGGAAAACCGGACCGGTTGAACCGGTTTTTTATGAAAAAAAATATTTTTTTTTGAAAAATTCATTTTTTAAGCTTGATCCGTTATTTTTTATGAAATTTGTTCGGCTGGTCCAACCGGTTCGACCGGTTGAACCAGTGAACCGGTAGGCCGTCCGGTTCGGTGTCCGGTCAGGTTATGAAAACATTGCTTTTAAAGATATTTTAATACTCTTTTAAATGTTTCACATTAATCTAGACATATCTAGTGTGTTACAATTTTGAGTAATATCTGAATGAGTATAAACTTGAACATACATAAGGCTTCTACTTAATGAAGCATAAGGAAATAATCTCAATGATCCCATTATCTTCTAAAATAGAGCAATATTGTTTGTTACATGTGTATGACCCATTTAAGTTAACACTTATCGAACAAGACTAACGTCCATTTGGGTCTATCTCAGAGCATTATGATATCTATTACGTAAGGGATATCTCTAAGATCTATCATATCAAAGTATGTACGAACAATTCTTTGACTTATGTAACATATATCTGTCAAAAGAATGTCATTTATATAAGGACAGTTTTGTTTTAGTTGCTCTCACTCATCTTGAGGTAGGTACATTAATCCACTTTGTTTTTAATGAAAATAATTGTATAAAGATTTCATCACATTTGATGTTTGCACATATATGGATTTTATTGACTTACATACTAAATGTTCTTTATCCTTCAGTTTGTAACTTTTAGGTTGTTTTATGAACTTAAAAATATGTAAGTCGGTTTTTAAGGAAAGTTGTTTTAGAGTTTATTTAATGTAGCTCTAAAGTATTTTAAGCTACTTGAACAATGTTGATCCTCTAAGAAATCTTTTGTAATATGAGTAAGAAGATTCTTTGATGATTTATTTCCTCTTGAATATAACCTTTATTAATCAATCGTTCTTCTTAGTGTCTTAGCGTTTATGTTAGGATTTAGTCTTATGAACATCCTTAGGTGTTTTCAAAAAAATTTCAAACGTTATTAAAGACTTATAAAGTTTGTTTTAATTTGCTAATAATAGTTTTATCTCATTCAAAATATTGATTGATATTAATGGTTTAATTTAAAGAGGCAGGATTAATAAACTTTCCAACATTCATTTCAACTTTAGTTAGGGAGGTTACATAATCATCAATGTCAGTAAGTTTTAAAACCTAGATGGCCTCCTAAGTTGATTATTGGGTAATTTTAAAAGTCTCGATTTTACGGATTTGCTCTTGGATAGGTTGCTATCATTTTCAGGATTATAAGTGCGTAAGAGTTGGTGCAGTATGGTGTACAAGAGGTGTAATTGGAGTTAAATTTGGAGTAAAATTTAATGACTCTCTTCTCCTCGCCTCTTGTACTTCTAACAAGTCATCACAAGGACTTTTTTTTAGCTCCCACAGGCCTTAATAACCTATAGGAAACTAGCTTGCTTAGGGTCAATATTTAAAAACCAATAGATTCTAATAGAGAAACAAGTTAATTACGTAAGTCGTCGTAGTTTCTCTTGTGAGGATTATTTTAGTAAGAAATCGGAGTATGCCCATATTTAAAAAATAATGAAACTTTTGTAAGAGTAGTAGTAAATTCTAAAGAGAAAAGTTTTTAATGTAATAGTGTTGTGATGAAGAAGTGTCTTGTAAAAGAGGTTTAATTGAGATAATATTATGTTTTCATTCCCCCACCTCTTGCAAATCTTGTAAGTATTAACTAAGACACTTAAGGCTCCCACTGATTTTTAATATCTCTATGAAAAATACAAGAGAAGTTTCAATGATGTACGTGACGTGGGAATCTGTCATATATGTGTTTGACTTGATTTGATTTCGTTAACGTCCAGATGTCATAATAAACTTAGGGACGTATTTAGAAGAAATCGTATTAAGTATACATGAGTGGATATCTTTAAGACCGTGGACCATAGAAGATAGATTAGATACATGTAAATAGCCTTTTAAATGATAAAGTATTATGTCTGAATAGTCCGTTTGAATAAGTTCCAAGAATGTAAGTGAAATATAACTTCTGGCTGACCCATACTTATTTCTTAAGCCAAGTAATGTTTAGGGCATCTAACACATGATTTAAAATCAGTAAGAATGCCATTATATTAAAAATCACCATCATCAACCATGTCATGATTTCTCATGAAATTTGGTTTTAATGGATGAATTTTATATGTCTCATTTGTCTTTTGTTAAATTTTTATTTGCATGATAACAAAAGTTATGAAAGTATATAGTATTTTCTAGTTCTATTTTATAAATGTTTCAATCCATATTTTGATAACAAGTAATATGAGAGTTTAAGGTAAGTGTGACTTTATTTTGGCTATGCAAATCTCACAACTGACACAATGTAGCTTAAGTATTAATATTAAATTCTGTTTAATCTCTAGAATATTTAAGGTATCATCACCTTTGGGCAGAAATGAGACATTTAAATCATGTAAGAAAAATTAACCAAGCTTTATAATTAGACTAGAATGAGGGGTAGATATAACACATCACCTTTGGGCAGAAGTGATACATCAAAATTCATTCAAGTAAAGCTTTTATGTTTTGTTAAAGATTTTTATGTTTTAAGTATTTACAAAACATTTAATTAGTTATCGGTAACCTGTTTAATTTAGAAAAGTTTCGGTTTCGGTTTTGTAATTAGTTCTCAATTCTAGTAATGAGTTCTCGGTCAAATTTTGAGTTGTCGGTCAACGCTTATGACTTCTTGGTCAACACTTATGAGTTCTCGGTCAACACTTGAGTTCTCGGTTTTTATTGGGTTTTCGGTTGTCATTAATAAGTTTTCGGTTTTTAATGGGATCTCGGTTTTAATGAAATCTCAGTTTGACTAAGATTTCGGTAAGCACTAAAATCCAAAATTTATTTAAGGTAATAATATTTTGTTTCAAATTGTTAGGGATTAATTTTATCTCCGAGATTTGTTTAATTTTGAAATTTATATTCTAAATAATTATTCAAATTTCAAAAAATCTTTGGAGATTTTTTTATCCAAATATTTTAGAAAAAACAAAATCATAATCTGAATTTTAACCAAAATATATATTATTTTCGAAAAAAAACCCATATGAACACAAAGAAGATCACCGATAGACCATAAATTTTTAACAGGTTTTTAATGTGAATCGGGTTCTAAAAGTTTTAAACAGTTCATATATAAATCTATTTCAATAAGTACAAGCATAATAAAAATCAAAATTAGGGTTTATCAAGACTTTAGATTCAAGTCTTCCGGTTTAAATCCAGATTTAACATAAAACCATGAAGAACCGATTAAACAACATCAATCTTGATACCACCATGTTGATCAATTCCTTATGTTGATAATGGAAAGCATGATAATATGATACACTCATTAATCATATGCGTACATGTTATAGCATGGGGAGTGGTAACCGCATCGGAGAAGGATGTAGACGACATAGTTGTCAGCTTAATCGAGTTCCCCTTTAGGATGAATAGTTAAGGATGGTGTTAGAGTTCTTGAGAGGAACCCGGTTTAGAAGAAAAGAGGTACACAAAATCGTATGTGTGTGAGATTAGGTTATGATGTTAATATTTATCTCGCTTTATATACACCCAAGGGGAAACCCTTTATTAATTAAATAAAGGTAATATGGGTCATCAACAATTACAAAACTAATATATAATAAAGTATAATTAATATTTTGATCTATTATAATATAAATGATTTTAATAGCTATATATAAATATATTCAATCTTACACTTAATGAATCTTTTATCTCTTGGTATATATTTGTTTAAATTATCCAAAATTTTTTGCTTCTCTTTTTACAATAAACATCCAAAATTAATTTTTTGTATCTTCTTCTCAAACATGCATCCTAAGTTGCCTCAAACAATCTTGATAATCACGTCACACGATAACCTACATATGCGTTAAAAAAATACAAATAGGTTTTGTCAACACTAGGTTGACTGAGTATAACACCAGATTTAAGACACTGTAATAATAATAAGTAAAAGTGCAAACTGTTCTTGTGAGATATACAGATAAGCCATAGCACATAACAATCAAACAACCATAAAGAAAGGGCTCAATAAATTCCATATAAATGGACATTGGTTACCAAGCAAGGACTAATCTGTGCCATAAAAATGGACATCGGTTGCCGAAGTAAGCAAATAGCGTTCAAACAAAGCAAGTAAGCAAATAGCAAGTTAGGCAGACCGATAAACACACAAGGATAAACAGTTGCGTTTGAATATTATATAATAGAAAATATCTACGAACGCGTATATCCCCAAAACAGTTAAAATAAGTAAAAGAAGGGGGAGTGATTACTCACCTTAACAGACGAGAAAACAGGAAAAACAATATAAAATATGGTGGATGATGGATCAAGGTCTTCGAGAAATACCGACGAGATGTCCTAGTAGCGAATAATTGCGGAAACACATATAAATGAGTGACTAGATAAAGATTCGGAAATTTTAATGATCGAGTATAATCATACAAAAGCTATTTATTATTAATTTTATTACTTTGAAATACAACTTTTATTTATCAAGCTTATAATATAGTTTTAGTTATATAAAATACATAAAGATACTTAATTAGATATTTATAAAGTTTTCATAGTTTATACAAAGAGATTCGTTTTAAATATATATTTTGAACTAATAACACGTTTTTATTAATAATAAAGCTTTCTTTTATACTAATATTTTAAGTAATAGATAGCACATAATAACTAATGATATTTATATAAAATATATGATCCTTTACAAAATACGTAAGCTATATTTTTAACATGGGAATTAACAAAGTTATATTATGTATTCCAAACTAAAACCTTTTAAATCTTTTAAATTATCTAATTATATATATGTATTTGGTCTTTAACCAAAATTCCGCAAACAATTAATAAATTTGTCGGTTTTGTAACAATAGTGATTTATTAGTATATACACGATATTAATAATAAGATTTAAAAGTTTAATATATTAATATATATGGTTTAAGTAATTTAAAAAAAAACAAAACAAAAACGGGGCTAGAGGATTCGAACCCGGGTCCCAGTTTTCAGTATTCTTTAACACAACAACCAACTGCACTAAATAAGTTGTTGGTGTAAACACCAAACAAACACAAAATAACTAGAAGTCAGTTGCACCAGTTTTGAAACATAAACCCTAATCAATCAATCGATCAATACGTTATGCGTTTGATTAATTGAGTTTAGGGCTATTGCAGAGGAGATCAACGCGATCAAAACCATGTAATCAATTACCATCTACACTGTCGTATTATGGGTCAACGTGAATGAACTATGGACGGCCAAAGATGCAACGGGGAAGGCTGTCAGAAGGCAAAAATAAAGTAATTCACTATTGGGATTTATACGACGTGGGTATAAGGATGCTAACTGCAAGGTTAATTGAATTTATATGATCGATTACGTGAATCACGAGTTAGGGTTTAAGGTCGGTTCATGATAATATAATTTACAGATTCGTTTTTGATCTAATTAGCATAATATAGAGTCGGTTAGGCCGTAATTAGTAAGTATATTACATTGGTTGATTCAATTTCCAGATTTATGTCGAGAATTTAGGTCCAAGCCAAAGAAATTTGGTATACGGGTACGAAAATTGGGTCTTGGGTAAACGGGTGGACTTGGGTAAAACGGGTTTTAAGTATAATAATGTTATTAATAATATTAATTAAACGTATTTGCAGTTTAGCCCCCCTGAAATTTGGAGATGGAAACATCTTTGGGTAAAACTTTGTTTGAGGGTTAAATTTTTCAATGATTGAAATATATAAATATATATTAGGTAAATAATATTATAATAATAAATTACACTTGATAAACATGATAAAACTTCCCGAACATCAAAATGAGTCGGATATTTAGTAAAAATATTGTGTTGAAAAACCCGAGTTATTACAGTCTCCCCTACTTTAGAGAATTTCGTCCCGAAATTAAAAAAAATACTATGACCTCATCGTAAAATTTTTAATAATTTTTTAATATGATTCAAAATAAATCATAATACAGAACTTTGAACAGTCAAAACAGCGCTCCAAATGAAAATTTGATAAGGGCACTTATATATAGGATGTACCGGCGGCGTATCCACCATGTCCTTATCATCCTTACATTTGCACCGTTATCTCAACTACTTACGATTCTATATTATGTCGCACAATTATTCGAATTATGTCTTTCATGCGAGGACTTTGGTAATTACGTGTATTACTTAGATCGCCGGATGATCCACATACCTCGTCCCATTGTGTGGGTTACAAACATTTAAAGATTATGATTTTAAGAAACAAGGGTTTCAAGGAGTGTTAATTATAACACTAGAAAATCACCAATGTATAAAACACTTTCATAAGTTGCAATGGATTTTAATAAAGTAAGAAAATTTCTAAAACATCTTTTAATCATAAAAGTATAAGTATTTAAAGTTGAGAAGAGTCAATGTATTATTTGTTGAGGCTAGTAAAATGAATAGTGATGGATGAGCATAGACAACTAAGATAAAAGTAGACTTTAATAAACAATCTATTTAAATAAAATACACTTTATTCATGGATAAATGACGTAAAATATAAAAAGTTCAAATGGGAAATAATCCAATGCCATAAAGACGCATTACAATAAGAAAAAGACAAAATAAAGTAAGATAGATAAAGAAAATGGCAAAAGTCTTTGAGGTCCTCGAGTAACTTAATTGACGTAACTTGGAGCACCATGAAGAGTTGCATTCATAGGAGTAGGAGCAGTTGAGGTAGATTAACTTGGGATAGCTCAAATGGGTTGAACTTGCATAGTAGTGGCTTGAGTAGATTAGGCTTGGTACACTTGATCTTGCGGGTGCGGAGCTTGATATAGTTGGGTCAAGTAAGGTTGACCTTGATTGATGGGAGGGGCTTGAAGGATATGGGGTTGATGGGTTTGAACTTGGTGAGCATGGGTAAAGTAGTGGGGTGTAGTCATAGTTTGGGCTTGGTGGTCATGGATAAATTGAGGGCACGTATTATGGAGGTGATTTTGGTCTCCAAAATGGTAGAAAGAACGGGTATAAGGGACACCGGGTTGAGCTGGTGAGGCGGCTAGTGCATTAGGCGGGACACGACAAGTGCTAGAAAGGTGGCCAAAGCGATTGCATTTGGTGCCTAGTCGACAAGAGGATTGAGCAGAGTGGTGATGGTTACACTTGACACATAGAGGATAAGGCCCGACATAGGACTTCTTGTTCGGGGGTATTTTGGTTTTGGTTAGGAGGAAGTTGGTTACTGGGTTAGTTAACGGCATAAGCTCTACGCTTGTTGTTATGGTTGTTGTTGCGGTGATTGTTGTTGGAAGCAGGCTTGGGTTCGGCTTTAGCATAGGCGGATGAGTCGGTTTCGGTCTTGTTGGGATTAGGCTTGGAATCATTGTGAGACAAGGTTCCATCCCTAACATGACTGTCGGTGAGAGAGGCAGCTAGGTCCATCGCTTCACCAATGGTTAACGGGTCATGACTCACCACAGCATCACGGAAAATGTTTGGTGAACCGCGAATGTATTTCTGTATGCCGCGGTGTTTAGGGGTCACAAGGTGGGGTATGATTCGGCTAAGTTCACGGAAGCGATTCGAGTAGGTAGAGTTATTCCCACTATTTTGCTTGAGTTCCCAAAATTCAGCTTCAAGTCTCTACAACTCATGTTCCGGGCAAAACTCTTTCTTCATTGCTTCCTTAAGTTCCTCCCAATGCATGGGTATGACCAAGTCATACCCTCGGTCACTCCTCAGGGCATTTCACCATATGACAGCTCGACTCTCGAATCGGCTCGAGGCGAACTTGGTCCGTTTGGCATCCGGACATTCACAGTGGATGGAGATGTTTTCCATTTCCTCGAACCATTGAAGCAAGGCGGTGGCATTTTCCTCACCATGGAAGGATGGAGGTTTGGTGCTAAAAAAGTTACGGAAATCATAGTTATTTGGTGCGGCCGAGGAGGCGGATCTGTTGGAGTTGAGGCTTTGGATCTGAGTGACTATCGTGGGCATTGCAGCTGCGAATTCTTTTGTGATCCTAGCAGCCAAGCGGCGATCGTGTGAACCAGATGAACGTTGGTGACAAATGTGATTTCTTAGTGAAGACATTCTATAAGGATAAAAAATTAAGACTTATAAGGTGAAAGATAAGTTGAGGAAATCATTTAAATTATAGAAGAAACTTTTATGAATAGAGAAATATCATAAGGGATAAAAGTAAAAGATTGCATGGTAGGGGTACATTTCGTAGATATGAGTTGTAGTAGTAAAATGATTAATGTGTGATAATTAGAGGAGGTCAGTTTAAAAGTTAAAATTTAATTTATTGAGTTAACTTAACAAACAATTAACGAAACAAAGTTTGTGTATTGGCCTCCCATGAGCTTTCCATGGCAATTTGAATGGCCCAACAAAACTTAACGAATAAAACAATTGAGTTTGACAGCCCATGAAAGTTACATGACATTTTAACTGTCCCGACTAATTAACGAATTAACAATGCAATGAAGTTTGTCGGCCCGATGAGCGTTACATGGCATTTTAACCGACCAAACTAAATAACGAACCATCGAAATAAAAATTGGGTAGTCAGAGTATCTCGTGAATCACCACGTTAATTACTCCAACAAAAATACGAAATAAATTGAGAAATGGATAGTCGGGATTCCCGACTAACCTTTAACTTAACATAACACCATAATCGGAAGGTTACCGAATTTAAGCCACGAATTACTGTGAATTCAGTTTAAAATATTATAAGTAATGTAACCACTAATTTGGTCACGGTTGACAGCCTAGGGTGTCGGTCATATGGCATTTTTGGGTCTCGCTCGGGTCCATAGGGTCGAGTATTGTGGTCAGGTTAACTCCCAAGTAAGGAATAGCATCTTAACTTTGGTTCTCGGAACCGTTTTGCCAAGGACCGACTCACAATTTCTCTCCCCTTTTTAGTTATTATAGGGACATACCACATAACCTAGCCCTAAGGTGTACGAGCGAAAATAACAGGTGAGAATTCTTAAGGAATTTCCCGAAAATAAAAGCAATCTAATTTCGAAAAGTTTTCTTTAAATGTTGAGGCAGAGCCTCGGATTTTGTGTGTGTGTGTGTGTGTGTGCAAAACAATACAATAGATAATAAATAAATAAATATCTAAGAAAGCCGTACACAATTTAATTTGAACGCATAAAGGTAAACAGATAAGCACGCATGGGGCTCCTAAGCATGTTACTATGGCACCACTAACGACCTACCTTAAACCATCGGCTCTGATACCAATCTGTCAAACCCCAGCCTACAGCGAAAATGCCGGGGTGTGAACTGATGGTCACAGCTCTCAAAGTACTATCATGCAATATTATGTATGACAATATCTAATAAATTTAGTTAAATAATCCAGTACATCAAACTCATAAATAAACAAGTACAATAAACATCCAAAATTAAATTCTTTTATCTTCTTCTCTAACATGCATCCGAAGGTGCCTCAAACAATCTTGATAATCACGTCACATGATAACCTGCATATCCGTTAAAAAATACAAATAGGTTTTATCAACACTAGGTTGAGTGAGTATAACACCAGATTTAAGACACTATAATAATAATAAGTAAAAGTGTAAACTATTCTTGTGATATATCTATACTAAATATAATGAGTGAAAGATGGGCAAATTAAGACGGTGGATTTTAAGGGATTTACAAACTTTCAAGCACATAGTACAACCTAAAATGAAGGCAAATTAGTCATTCTAACATTAAATCTCATGTGTGTTTCATTATTCTCCAACATAGTTACAACAATGCCCCTTTAACTTTAATCATATTTTGCAAATTTAAGAAATAGGTATAACTTTGGTTGTTTATCTTTTAACTATTTATTCTTCATGATTTCATTTTTAACCCAAATACCCAACGATTTTTAAACGGTTATAACTTTTTCATATGTTAATATTATTTTTTTTTTTTAAATTGCACCATAAAAACGAGCATTTAATTCTCTTTAATTTGAGTATGATATTGTCATAGTTTCTTTTCAGTTAATTTTTTCTTACATATAGCCCTTTGTCGTCCGGTTTTAATGGTCTTAAATTAAACCATGAGCCAAGCCATTATTAACGGCTTTTGGTCGCCAAAAACTGAAACTAAACCGTTGAAAATTACCCAACAAAATCCATTAACAATGGTTAGGTTCCGTTTCGTTTGTACTGCGATATTAAAATAAGTTTAAAATAAGAACTATGAATCTACATATACCAATAAATGGTTTCACAGTTATAAACGAAACGACGAACACCCATAAATCTATAATGTAATTACCAATGTCCGTATTCCCCGCTGCATCGTGCGGGCACCCGTCTAGTATACAAATAAGCCATAGCTCATAACAATCAAACAACCATAAATAATGGCTCAACCAATTCCATATAAATAGACATTGGTTACCAAGTAAGGACTAAACCGTCCCACAAAAATGGGCATCGGTTGCCGAAGTAAGCAAATAGCGTTCAAATAAAGCAAGTAAGCAAATAGCAAGTTAGGCAGACTGATAAACACACAAGGATAAACATTTGCATTTGAATACTATATAATAGAAAATATCTACGAAGGCTTATGTCCCCAAAACAGTTAAAAATAAGTAAAAGAATGGGGGTAATTACTCAACTTAACAGATTAGCGAACGGGTAAAACTATATAAAAGATGGTGGATGATGGATCAAGTTCTTCGAGAAATATCGACGAGATGTCCCAGTAACGAATAATTGCATAAACGAATATAAATGAGTGAATAGATAAATATTCGGAAATTTTAATGATCGAGTATAATCATACAAAAGCTATTTATTATTAATTTTATTACTTTGAAATACAACGTTTATTTATCAAGCTTATAATATAGTTTTAATTATATAAAATACATAAAGATACTTAATTATAAATTTATAAACTTTTCATAGTTTATACAAAGAGATTCGTTTTAAATATTTATTTTGAACTAATAATACGTTTTTATTAATAATAAAACTTTCTTTTATACTAATATTGTAAATAATAGATAACAAATAACAACTAATAAAAATATGATCTTTTATAAAATACATAAGCTATAATTTTAACATGTGAATTAACAAAATCAAATTATGTATTCCAAACTAAAACCTTATTAAATCTTTTAAATTATCTAATTATATATATATATATATGGTCTTTAACCAAAATTCGAAAAACAATTAGTAAATGTGTCGGCTTTGTAACAATAGTGATTTATTAGTATATACATGATATTAATAATAAAATTTAAAAGTTTAATATATTAATATATATGGTTTAAGTAATTAAAAAAAACAAAACAAAAACGGGGCTGATTCGAACCCGTGTCCCCAGTGCCCAATAGACTTTAACGCAACAAAAAAAACAAACTGCACTAACTCAACTGTTGGTGTAATCACCAAACAAACACAAAATAACCAGAAGTCGGTTGCGCCAGTTTTGAAACATAAACCCTAATTAATCAATTGATCAATACGTTATACGTTTGTTCAATTGAGTTTAGGTCTATTGCAGAGGAGATCAACGCGAACAAAACCATGTATTCAATTACCTCGTACACAGTCGTATTATGGGTCAACGTAAATGAACTGTGGACGGCCAAAGACGCATCGGGGATGGCTATCAGCAGGCGAAAATAAAGTAATTCACTATAGGGGTTTATACGGCGAGGGTATAAGGTTGCTAACTACAAGGTTAATTGAATTTATATGATCGATTACGTGAATAACGAGTTAGGGTTTAAGGTCGGTTCATGATAATATAATTTACACATTCGTTTTTGATCTAATTAGCATAACATAGAGTTGGTTAGGTCGTAACTAGTAAGCATATCACATTGGTTGATTCAATTTCCAGATTTAAATCGAGAATTGAGGTCCAAGCCAAAGAAAATTGGTTTACAGGTACAAAAATTGGGTCTTGGGTAAATGGGTGGACTTGGGTAAAACGGGTTTAAAATATAATATTATTAATTAACCATATTTGCAGTTTAGCCCCCTGAAATTTGGAGATGGAAACATCTTTGGGTAAAACTTTGGTTTAGGGTTAAATTTGCTAAAGACTGAAAGATATACATATATATTAAGTAAATAATATTATAATAATAAATTACACTTGATAAACACGATAAAACTTCCCGAACATTAAAATGGGTCGGGTATTTAGTAAAAATATTGAGTTGAAAAACCCGAGTTGTAACACTTTCATCAACCGAACGTTTCGTTTGTTTGTGTCGGTTGCTTTCACCAACCAAACGTTTCATTTTTTTGTGTCATTTATTTCACTAACCAAACGGTTCATTTGTTTGTGTCCGTTTCTTTCAACAACCGAATGTTTCGTTTGTTTGTGTCAGTTGCTTTCACCAACCGAACGTTTCGCTTGTTTCGTAAGTAACTTTTCTTACGATAGTTTTTAGACGATCCGTTGGTGATAAGTTTTAATATATTGTTTTTGAAGACAATTATTTATATACTTATATAAATATTAAGAATAAAATTCTTCTTGGTGTCAGTTTCATTTAGGCGTAACTGGTTCGCTTGATTGAGTAATAAATAAATATAAAATTTATATTTACAGTTAATTATAGTTGATATTTTGTTAAGTTATGATAAATATTTTTAGTGAAACGTAATATATTTATAATTTCATTCGAAATCTCCGAACTGACTTTATATACCGTTTCGGTCATTTAGTCGTACAAGTTGTTATTTTCTTTTCGTCTAATATATATATATATATATAGGGAGAGGATCATGAGAGAACTTCATTTTATGTAGAGAACTAGAGAACTAATAATGAAGTATTTTTAATTTAATTAAAAAAATATTTTTAAAATTTTTTTTCTTTCATCCTTCTTATATGTTGTTATTCTTTACCACAAAAATATATATAAATAAAAAAACTAACGAGTAATGCATATATGCAATACACTGACTTTTTTTATAATGCATATGTGTAATAGTGTGCATTTTGATATTTGAAATAGTGTTGAATAGCATATATATATATATATATATATATATATATATATATATATATAGTTGTTTGTATTGTATATTTGAAATAGTGTTATATCATATACAAAAATTAAAAAAAATCGATATAGTGCATATGTGCATTAGTGTTTTATTACATATATGCGATAATGTGTTTTGCATACAATTATTAGTGTCGTGTTTGCATATATTCAATAGTGTGTATTTAGATAATGTATTTGTGTTGTATTATATGCAATAAAACACTATTTATATATACAATACACATTAATGCACATACGCATTACATCGACGGTTTTTTTTTTAAAACAATATCATCTTATTAGAAAGAGGAAAGAAACAAAAATCACAAAATAATTTTTTAAAAATAGTTAAAAATAATTCTTTACTAGTTCTCTAGTTCTCTCTTTAAGAGGAGTTCTCTCTAGATCCCACCCCTATACACACACACACACACACACACACACACACATATATATATATATATATATATATATATATATATATATTTGTCTTACAAATAACATTTATTATTTTGTTTACTTGAAATTATAAAACACATTTAGACCCTATCATAGCTTTTCTATTGGTGAGATTTACTGAGTATGGTGATGATGATGAAAATGATGTCCAAGAAGGCACATTTTAATACTCAACTTTATATATTTTCCTAATTGTCTATATTTTACTAAAATCCATGACATATATGTTTGTCAAGAATCATGATATAAACCAAGAAAACCCCGTTTCCGCACGTTTAACTTTGTATATATAAATCTAAATACTTCTATAAGTTTATTTTTCCATCTTTCAAATAAGCTAATGTGAATATATATTTTGAACGAAAATCCATCTTTTTATATGTTATGTTTAGAGTTTTGTAATTACCATTTAAGTTCATCTTTTATACTCATCATATTACTAATATGAAGAAAACCTTTTCAACAAGTATATAAACATTATATTTTACAATATTTTTGTATATAATCGATCACCTTTCACATGTTTTTAAATCATATTCAATAACCCTTTCAAACCTTAATCAAAACTCATATTTATTAAGTTTCAACATGCGCATTAGCATTATTAATCATAATATTAACTTGTATATTGATCCTTGGGTGTTAGAGCTAGCATAAACACACTTCGCATAAATATAGATAGGCTCAAGAGGTTTAGCTCACTTAGTTATAAGATTAAGGTATAGAAAGAGCCTTGAGCTAGTTTCTCCACGTAAAGATCGTTTAACCTTTTGGAAGGGCCTCCTACACCGTCTTGATTCTTGAACCCAATATAATGTATGTTAGCATAATGTTTGGGTGGGTTTAATATGTACTGTGGAAAGATAGAGCGTGAGTATATGTGTGTAGTTTACCTTAAAAGGAGAGAAAGAGCGTAGCTAAAGGGAGGAAAGGTGGCATATGAAGATGGTGGTTCCGGGGTGTGGTGTGGTAACTCGATGGAGGTGGAGGCGACTACCAGTAGTGACGCGGGTTGTCAGGGATGTATTGAGGCAGTGGCGGACATACTTAGTAAGTAGGGGTAGACTTCGTTACCCCTCAACTTTTCGTCGGTAGTGCAAATTTACTTTTATATGGTTGGGTTTCGTATTTCGTTACCCCTGAAAAATTATAACGTTACCCCTATTTGTTTAAAGTCCAACCAAATTAAAAGCTAAACCATTTAAAATCTAACCAAAGTTTAAAGCCAACCATATTAAAGCCGAAACTAAATAAAACCATTGTTCATTATTCCTCGTGTCACCAGACTTCCACGCTGCAGCAAATAGCTGACGAGCGGTTTTCCATCGGTTTCCTTCAGAGGTTCGGCTTCTACTTGTTCAATTTAGGTATTCTTCTAATTTTTATCGAAAGTTGTAATTGTTAAGTTGTTTATATAAACTATTAGTTTGGAATTGTTTATGAGCAATTAAATATCTTTTTTTAGAACGACGACTTTCTTGTGTGTTAGATCACCAAACTATTCAATTTGGAGATTCATGTTGCCCCACTCTAGCTAGACTATGTTGTCTTAACCGGGCTCACGTTGGCTTCAGATTTTGGCTTGGGCATCCACCCAGGAAAACATATCTGCCACTTAACAGTCGTGTCACCAAAAGAGCAGAACTCTCTAGCGTGACACACATTGGGACTAAAACTTGGGTGGGATTGGGATTCAAACTAACAACCTTATAATGCCTAGCTCAAATTCTTCATAGCTAATATCCACTCAAAATGTCACAAGTGGAGATCGAACTCGGGTCACCATTGGAGAACCCAAGCCTTGATTATGGTTTATTGGACATTGGAGAGCCCATCAGGCTTAAATGATTGATTATGGTTTATTGGATATTTGGATAATGTAATCGGAAATGGTAATTGATTAGGATTTAAGGTTTATGTGTAAATTGGAATTCATTATGGGTTTAAGGTTTAAAACATTAAATTTTGTTTCTTCTAAAATTAGAGAACTTGGAAGATGAAACAACAAAGTCATATTAGAAATTTTTTTTAATGAAAATTGCAATAAAATGATAATATTGGTCTAACACCAAGTTCAAACAAAAAACAAAAAAAAAGAATTTATTGTATGAAATACGGTAAAAAAAGTTCAGTTATTGTATAAAATCAACAATATAAAAAATAAAAATTCATTTAAACATTACCCCTCATATTTACGGTAAAGAAAACTTTTTTAAACATTACCCCTCATATTTTTTTCTAGATCAGCCGCTGTATTGAGGTGGTGTTACGGTGGCCGCGAAGAGAGAGGGAGGCGGCATCAGTGGAACTGTTGCTGTCGTGCGGTAATAGGAGGGCGGCGCTGATGATTACTGATGGTGTGGGGTGGCGGTTCGGTGGTATAAGATGGCGTTGTGAGGTGATGAGGCTGCAGCCGTGATCAAAGGGTGGTTTTGTTGATGGACGATGGTGATTTTCAGTCAAAGAGAGTGTGGTTGAGGGATAGCCAGAGAACAAGAGTGTGTCAGTATGCATGTGTTTTGTGTTTAGCCTTCACCATATTTTTGTTTATATACAAAGGAAGAGCCATGACCTCATCATTTATTTATGTCATAAAAATCTAGTTTGAATTTGGAAGGTTGCGTGTCGGTGAAGGTGAAAGAAATCAAACTAAGGGCAAGTCTCAATATTAACATACATAATGAGGAGTGATATTTACGACAAGTTTGAAAATGTGAAACAATGATTTGGTTGAGAATGATGAATGTCTGCCAAGAATCCAGAAAGTAAGGGAGGTGGAGATTTTGTTTAAAACCATCATGACACATTTATTTTTGTCTCGATGATTTTGTTATTAGATATTTAGGTGGTTATAGTTGGTTTTAGTTAGGTTTAGTTAAGGTATAGGACATAGGAAATTAGATGGTGTCCTGCTAGATTAGATCTTAATCCTTAACTTTAAACGTTCAAACGTTTATGTAGAAGTAATTTACGCAACTTATGATTTTAAATAATAATAAACACTCTTAGTTCATTTCGTGTTCGTTATCGACATTTTATAAAAAAAATTATAACAAAATCGTGTTACATCTTATCCAAAAATCTCTTGGTTCGTTTATACATATATCTGAAACCGTTTAAATAAGTTCACCAACATCCGTATCATTCAGATTAGTACAAAAGTTCGAGCAATTTAAATAAAAATAACTTACTTATATACATTGTGTTGTGCATGTGCGGCCTTATGCTAGGCTCGTTATGATTAAACTTAACAAAATTTAATCATGCGGGAATTAACGTTAAGAAATTATGATTAAGCGTTGTAAGGAAAATGACCCATTTAGAGGAGTGTCACATTCTCCCCATGTCATTAGAATTTCATCCCGAAATTATGTTGAGGTTAAGTTCTTTAAACGAGTTACGTGGATGACCTTTGAAGGAACAAGTCATTGGATTTGAGTAGAGAGATTTATATGCTTACGCATAATGAATCACATAAGTTTAAGTGTTTAAATGCGGAACACAAAGATTCAAGTTGCAATTTTTTTTTACGAATACATTCCAAGAAATGCAATTACTACTAGTTCCAATAAATTATTGGGATTCTAAAACTGCACCAAATAAGTAACATAGGTGTTTTTTTTATTCAATCAATGAAGGTGGTTAGGTAGGAAGAACAAATGATCTAAATTGTTATCTTGACTAAGGAGTTAGAGATAAGAGTGCAATAATTTGAAATGGTTGGGCGTCAACAATAGTAAGAGTCGTGTATTGAAAGATTATGACACCACTTTCAAACCTTTGTCTCATCCAGAAAAATAACTTAAGTTGGCATTTCTAGCATATCGTCTTGTTTAACAATGCAAATGCGAATAAACTTGCATGAAGGTATACCGGGAATCTATTGCATGGAAAGGAGAGTACATTAAAAACAATTATTGTGATTAAAAGTTCTCATTAGTTGAAACAATCTAATTGCAGTCGTGCATCACAACCAAAGGAACAGATAGGTTTCAATATATTAGCAAGGCAGCCTAGAGACAAGATTTATCCATCCAAGGTAGATTATGGAAATAGTGAACTTAGTCATTAGGAACCGACATGCTAATGAAGATTTCGAATACCTCTTTCCACGTTCTTAATACATTTGCTTGTATCTAAGAACGTTAGTCTAAATTTGTATGGAATATGCCATGTATCCACGAATTTATGATCACGATTGAATTTAGGATTTGATAAACAAATAGGGTAGCTTAAGTGAGGACTTAGTGACAAGGATTTATTATAAAGTCTAAGGCATACAAGGAATGTGTCATATTATAAAGAAATTTTAGTGTTTAAGCACATCAGCGTGCCATCCATTACTGTAAAAGAAAACAACTATGTAATTATGGGTGGGGACCTGTTAGTGGTACATTCCACACGCAATACGTGTGACTAGTGATTCTTTTATAGAGATCGAAACCTGGAAAGTCCTTGTTTTAAATTGAATAAAGGTTAATTCAATTTATTGATTAATCATTGGAGGGGTTTGTAGCGAATACAAAATGAGGGATAAACAAAAAGATAGATATGAGACCGAAATACAATTAAAGTAATCGTATGTAGCGGGGGAAGGGTATTTCTCAAGAATCATTATACAGACACGTTAGACAAGAACTCGACAAACTCCAAGGTTAACAAAAGATTATAAATAACCAAATAATTTTTCATGAGGGTTTTTTTAAGACTCATATGATCGTCATGGGCGAATACGGATAAGTAGGCTTGTGCCGAAAGTGGATGGTAGAAGTGTATTTGAATAATTCAACAATTTAAATATTTCTAGGAATATTTGAATAATTCAACACTTTAAATATTTCTAGGAATATTCAAATAGTACATAACTGATTTTAAAATAACTTTGTTGTTCATAGTTATAAAGATCCCACCTTGAAATATTTGTTTTCACTAATATTATGTAACGTCAGCGACCTATACAAACCAAAATTGTTACGGAAAACTACAAATTGTACCCAAAAGTTTTAGCCAACTTTTGTATCGTATATAACAATCTTTTTTTTTCGTAGCAAAACGTATATTATGTTTTAAAAATGTCAAGTGCTAAAAGTCAACACATTTTCGTAAAACTGTAATCTTGATCAAATAGGTTATAGATAACCAATTCGGAAAACCAAGTAGGTAGTATGTGAATCTTTATAAAAGTTTTCGAATTTGAGTGTGGATTTGAATGTGACATTATACAAGAACAATAGCGCTGATGATTTAAACATGTGGATTTATTTGAGAAGATTTTATTTTAAGCCATAAACATTGCTATTAAGTTTTCAGGATGATTAGAACAAAACTGTTATGTATAATCAGGGTAAGAAAAAGTAAGATTTATTATGAATTATGTATTTATGGTGACTCTTCATGTACTTAAGTTATCTATGTGTTTATTGTGTAATCAATGTAATGAGCCTATAAATATAGAGCTCATACTCCATATTAAAATCTCAATAAGAACTCATTCTCCAATCTTCTCTATATTGCTAATAGGTTTATAATACGTTATCAGCACGACTCTTGAAAGTTTAATCCACATTATCATACGGTGAGTATGCATATCTTGAGATGTGTTAGAGATTTTATTGTTTCCATATAATATGTTATATAATGATATTATTTAGATAAGTTAACAATTTAACTAAATGATTTTGATGCGTGTGATAATAATTTTAGTTTGGTGAAACCACTATAAATTGTTTCAATATTTATCTAGATTCAATTGATCAAATACATAATTTCATAACATCTTTTATATTAATTAATTAAATCGTAGTTAATGATCATTGTTTATAAACCTCATGAAAAGTCTAACGAAAGATACTTTTGAATATTTTTTATGGATGATTTAGATAGTATTATATCCATTCGTTAATTAGCTTACAATAGATTTTTGAATTTTTTTTCAATTCTTTCTTAAATAATTCGCACACTTATTTGATTTCGAATTTTACGTACATGTTTGAATTTGATCTATGTCAATTTTTTTTGATAAAATCTCATTGTCATCATACATGCTAGAATAATTTTGTTAGAATGATGCATTATTATTATTTTTACGTGACCCATTTGTGTTTTTTTTTACACAAAACCGATGGTATATATTGTCATCATATTGCTATGTTTCTCTTTCATAATAATCAAAATTGTAACCAATGGTGTTCTGACATTGACGTGAATATAACTTGAGTGACATATATTAATTCATGTGTTTTGATATAATAGTTCAACATGTCAAACCTAGCAAAGCTTGAATTTTTAGCTTTGGACATTACCGGAAAGAATTATTTGTCATGGGTGTTGGATGAGGAAATACATTTAAATGCCAACAATCTTGATGACACCTTTTCATATAATGTAGCGCTAGAAATAATGGAAAACAATGAGGATCATGAACCAATATATGTTGATGAATGTAAACAGAGACATGATTGGCCAAAATGGAATGACGCAATTGAAGCAGAATTAAATTCCCTCACGAAACGGGAAGTCTTTGATCCCGTAGTTCAAACACCTGAAGGTGTAAATGTTGTTGGTTATAAATGGGTTTTTGTGCGAAAACGTAATGAAAAGAATGAGATTACACGCTACAAGGCACGATTGGTAGCACAAGGATTTTAACAAAGACCTGGAATTGATTATGAGGAGACGTATTCTCCTGTGATAAATGCAACGACTTTTCGTTATCTTGTTAGTCTGGTAATACAACAAGGGATTGATATGCGTCTAATGGATGTTGTGACAGCTTACCTTTATGGCTCACTTGATACAGAAATTTACATGAAACTACCTGCAGGATTCAAACTACTAGAATCATGTAAATCAAGTTCTCAAGAACATCTTTCAATTAAACTAAACAAATCATTATATGGGCTAAAACAATCTGGGCGTATGTGGTATAATCGCCTTAGTGAGTATTTGTTGCAAGAAGGTTACAAAAATGATTCTGTTTGTCCATGCATTTTTACAAAAAGATCAGAATCTGAATTTGTTATAATTGCCGTATATGTTGATGATTTGAATATAATTGGAACTAGGGAGCTCCAAAAGGCAATTGAGTATTTGAAAAAAGAGTTTGAAATGAAAGACCTTGGAAAGACAAAGTTTTATCTTGGGTTACAAATAGAACATCTTAAAGGTGGGATACTTATGCATCAAGAAACTTACATAAAAAAATTACTCAAAAAGTTTTACAAGGACAAATCACATTGTGACAATCGTCAATTTCAGGTTAACTCCGTTAACGCAACTCCGTCAATTCAAACTTTAGATTATTGAATCTAAACGCAAACCTCATTACATTTAAACTAGGGTTTAAATGACGCTTAACACTTACTACATGTGTAGTAGTCTTTCGGGATTTGCACCGAAACGCAAACGATTGATGAATAAACGAAAAACACTAAAACACTAATTATGTGATAATTATGTGTTAGGATTATGTGTTATGTGATAATATTATTGTCATGTTAATTTAATGTGCAAGTTATGATAGAATGTTCTAGAAAAAGTAATACTTAATGTTAACTTAATGTGCAAGTTATGATAGAATGTTCTAGAAAAAGTAATACTTAGGAGTTGAGGGGCCGAAGTGTAACATATTCCTTTATAAATACATGGTAAACCTAAACCCTAACCTCCTACCTATTCCCCTACTAAAATCGGCAGCCATCCCCTCCCTTTATT
The DNA here is from genome assembly GCF_021521415.1 of Bidens hawaiensis. NCBI lineage: Eukaryota > Viridiplantae > Streptophyta > Magnoliopsida > Asterales > Asteraceae > Bidens > Bidens hawaiensis. The sequence continues at coordinate 69,344 of NW_027498343.1, read as the reverse complement.
TCCTTGAGATCGATTAATATACACACACACACAATCAAGATCTTTCAAGTTTGATTGAAGATTAAGGTGCTAGGAAGGTATACACAACTATTCTATGTATCCTCTATGTTTAATTGTTAGTTTTATTGGGTTAATTGTAAACCTTTATGGCTGATTTCTTGGTATTATGTTATTCATGTGATTCTTGATTTAATTGATGATGATTGATAACTAGATTTGATATTGTTGCATGATTATTGTTGTCTTTGAGTTTGATATCAAGTAAAACCCTAACTATGTATGTATGGTATGATTGATAGGAGTTATGATGTCTAGAATGTTCTATGAATGATTTGTGATCTATAGATAGTTAAATTGTTGAGTTTGGATGAAAACAGTTTCTGGACAGATTGTGTTGTTGATGATGGAATGACTGTAACGGGATGTAAAAGTGGTAAATGAATGAGATAATTGATACTACAGTAAACTAGGTTGAGTCTAGTTTCTAAATAATATAAATTTGTAATTTTTGGACGTGTGAAAGTTAACTTTTATGATTTTACAAAAACGTGGTGCAAAGCTGAGTTGTTAGACCTGCTGTTAGGTTGTTTTGTAAATGTTATATCTCATGATCTACGAGGCCAATTGGGTTGGTTCCACTTCTGGAAGTTGACTTATTGAGTTAGGAACCTAACCCAAGTGGTCTTGCATTTATTGGATTTTTCGTTTAACGGGAATTGCAAATAACATTCTGTTGCGCATGAATCTGACTGATATGAGTTTGCTGTAATGTTTTGGTCATTATAAGAAAAATATGTGGAATAAAAATAAGATAAAATATGTTCTGGAAACCTAAGATATGTATGCTTCTGTGGTGATTTTTGGTGAATTAATTGAGACGTTATGATCGGTGAAATAGTACAATCTTTCAAGTAGAAATTCTGTCATAATGAAACTAACTGCTGAGTTGTGTAAAAATGCATGAAATATGATAGTTTTTGTATATTTGTTATGTTTTGACCAAAATACCCTTGCGGGGAATAGTTGCTAATTGATTGCCATGAATTGACCAAATTTCCCTTATGGGGAATAATGGTTAGTTAGTCTTTGTTTGTTGACCAAAATGCCCCTACGGGAATAATTGCTAATAAGTATGTTATTAATACGTGACACGAAAGTAATTGCTCACTCATGTATCGTATCACAATTTTACTTGTTTAAGTCACACACGATTCACAAACGAAACACGAAACATGTTACGTGCATAGGTATTATGTGCCGAGTCTAGAGACTCGTTAAACATTCCGATACTTAGAAAATCTCTTTGTTATTTTAGAACGCTAGAGAGTTTTCTACGACGCGCATCACTCGGTGATCTAGATCGGATATTCTTCGCAAACAGTGAGTTCACTTACCCCACTCTTAAACTGTTTTCAAACGTTTTTCACTTGGGGGAGATAACATACTCCGATAAACATATTTTCTGAGATAAACGCATATGAAAGATTTTGTTATAAATTATATATCACTTGTAAAGGCTAAGCGGCATACGTAACATTTGAAGTCCCACACATCGGACCGGTTAATATTTGGAATAGCGAGTCACTTTTGGGTAGTACTACTGGGTTTGACAAACCCCACCCGACGCTAAGCTCAACTGGAGGTTGAGTGGGTGTAAATTTTGGCTAACACTTACCATGGTCTGGAGGACCTGGTGACGGGCACTTGATAAACAGTCAGCTTCGGTCGCGAACCACTTAGCGATACTTGTTGTATAGATTAGCTACCTATCGATATATAATTTGACATAACACTATCTGGTAATGCAAAACACTTAAACGCTGTAACGTGGTTACACACTTAAACGCTGTAACGTGGTTACACACTTAAACGCTGTAACGTGGTTACACACTCAAACGCTGTAACATGGTTACACACTCAAACGTCGTAACGGGGTTACGCAACACTTAAACGTCGTAACGGGGTTACGCAACACTGAAACGCCGTAACGAGGTTACGCAAAACGCTTAAACGCCGTAACGTGGTTACGCAAAACGCTTAAACGCCGTAACGTGGTTACGCAAGACACTTAACGTAAAACGCTGAACGCAAACGCTAAACGATTTATTTTTATATAACTTGTGAACTCACCAACCTCGTGTTGACCCTTTTAGTATGTTATTCTCAGGTAGCCGAGGCGGGCGCGCGGTCTAGGAACATGCATTGTTTGAATCATCTTTATTTATATGGTTTACGCTTCCGCACTTATTTGCATTTAAACGTTTTTATGGTTTGATTATAACTAATGATTCCGATCCTGTTAGTTCACACCCTCTGACGGTAAAACTCCGTTAGTGGATTTTGAGGGTGTGACAGATTGGTATCAGAGCCATTGGTTATAGCGAACTAGAAGCTGCATGCATACTAGACTATAACCGCGACGAACCATTAGTTATAATGATACGCACTGCATAGGTTTGTGTAGTCTTTGTTGTCTTATCTCTTTACCTCTTTCACTCATACGCGCGCATACACGGCATACCTGTAGAGATGTCGACGCCATCCTCATCATCGTCCGATCTGATGACTCATGCTCACGGGAAGGAACCGCAATTACCTACCGCATTGCCACCCCGAGTAGTCCCGGAACTCGAAACACCCGCACCAAAGAGGTACCGCCTATCCGGAGGCATTTACGAAAACGACGTTAGCTGGGATTGGTACCCTAACATGATCAGACGTATGGTCTATCGCGAACAAGTTCCCCCGTTACCTCACCCGAACCACCCTACTTATCCCAACCCCCTACCACCCATAACCGAACCTGTAGAGCGAGTTCTCGCAGCTGTCGTTTCTTGTTTGGAGCGTGATGTGGGTTACATGCGCTACACGAGAGAAAATGTTTCCAGACTGTTTAAAGACGGAACCGAGACTCAGGAGGAGATTGCCCGCATGGCAGCGGCAATGAAAGAAATGCAAGAGACTAGTGAGCAACAAACGAAGGTTATGATGAAGATGCAAGCCGAGATGATAGACTTGCAAGAGCAACTCCAAGAAGCAAGGACCCGAACCGAGATAGCACTCGAGCGTTGCGATGACCTACAAATGCAACTTGCTCAGAACGCAGCCGAACCCGAGGCAGAGCCTGAGGCCGAGCCTGAGGCAGATCCTGAAGAAGATCCTGAAGAGGAACCTGAGGAGGACCCCGAGGAAGATCCCGAGGAGGAGCCTGAAGAAGAACCGGCTGAGGAGGAGGCACACTCAGAGGTGTCCTCAGACGATGTGCAAATGTGCAAATTCTTGGATTGGAACTAGCTAACGCTATGAACTGAGGGAGTTCAAAGACTTGATGCGAGAAGAGTATTGTCCGAGGGAGGAGATTTCAAAGTCGGAGTCAGAATTTTGGTCATTGAAGATGGTGGGTTCGGAAATCGAAGCCTACACTACCCGTTCTCACGAGTTAGCGGTGATGTGTCCACGGATGGTAGATCCGCCGAGTAAGAGGATTGAAATGTACATTGATGGGTTAGCACCGCAGATTCAGGGCATGGTGACGTCTTCCAGACCAGCCACGATACAACAAGCGATCCGGTTAGCTCACAAACTGACGGATCAAGCAGTGGCCCAAGGTGCGTTACCACCTAGGGGTTCAACCACTAAGGCCCGTGACAACCCGAGTAATGACAACAACAGCAACAGCAACCCGAGCAGCGGAAAGAGGAAGTTTGACAACACCAGATCCTCATCCTCGAACCTCCCACCGCAACAACACTACCGTAAGCCCGAATTCACTCGGAGCTTTAACAATCAAAGTCACAACAACAATAACAACGGTAGCGGGCAGGGTTCGAGCGGATATGCTGGGAGATATCCAAAGTGCAATAGGTGCAACTATCATCATGTTGGTCAGTGTGACCGTGTCAAGTGTCAAAGATGCGGAAAGATAGGTCACCAAGCGAAGGAATGTAGAGTTGACCTTGCGGCGAAGGGTGCCCCTAAGCCACCGATGACGACTAAGGGATGTTTTGAATGTGGACAGGAAGGTCATTTCCGGAAGGATTGCCCCAAGCTGAAACAGAATGACAATAATGGGGGTAATGGAAGTGGCAGTAATGGTGGAGGAAATGGCAAAGGAAGAGCGTTTGTGATTGGATCGGGTCAAGCCCGCAATGATCCGCATGTGGTGTCTGGTAAGTTCCCTGTAAACGATTGTTTTGCTTCTGTTTTGTTTGACACTGGAGCTGATAGGAGTTTTGTGTCGAAAGCCTTTAGTCAACTCTTAGACTTAACTCCAACTCCGTTAGATGCTAAGATTCATGTTGAATTAGCTGACGGTAAGACTATAGTAACGACTCATGTACTTGCGGGATGTAAGTTAAAACTGTCAGGTCATATTGTTGATATCGACCTTATTCCTTTTACGCTTAGTAGTTTCGATGTCGTTGTCGGCATGGACTGGTTATCCGAGAACCGAGCGGAGATTATATGTCACGACAAGATAGTTCACATTTCTACCCCTTCCGGCGAGATCATTTCGGTCCGAGGCGAGAGAAGCGGCATGACCACCAGCGTCATTACCCTTTTGAAGGCACAGAAGTATCTACGAAAGGGTCATCCGGCAATTTTGGCACAGATTGTTAAGAAACCAGCGGAGGAGAAACGAATTGAAGACATACCGGTTGTGCGAGACTTCCCGGAAGTTTTCCCAGAGGATTTGCCCGGACTCCCTCCTATTCGTCAAGTCGAATTCCAAATCGAGTTGACACCCGGTGCAGCACCCATAGCACGAGCCCCGTATCGGCTCGCACCGGCGGAACTTCAGGAGTTGTCCACTCAGTTGCAAGATTTGTTGGATAAGGGTTTTATCCGACCTAGCTCATCGCCATGGGGAGCCCCTGTCTTGTTTGTCCGAAAGAAAGACGGGACTTTCCGAATGTGCATCGACTACCGGGAGTTGAACAAGGTGACGGTCAAGAACCGTTATCCTTTACCCCGAATTGATGATTTGTTTGACCAGCTTCAAGGATCGAGTTACTACTCGAAGATTGATCTATGATCCGGTTACCACCAGCTGAGAGTGCGCGAAGAAGATATCTCAAAGACGGCTTTCAGAACACGGTATGGTCACTACGAGTTTTCGGTTATGCCTTTTGGCCTAACCAACGCGCCAGCCGTATTTATGGATCTCATGAATCGAGTATGCAAGGCGTACCTCGACAAGTTCGTGATTGTTTTCATCGATGATATTCTCGTCTACTCCAAGAACGAGACTGACCACGAAGATCACTTAAGGGTAATTTTGGAACTATTGAAGAAGGAACAACTGTATGCTAAACTCTCGAAATGTGAATTTTGGCTTCGCGAGGTTCACTTTTTTTTTGGACATGTGATCAACGAGAATGGTATCCATGTCGATCCCGGTAAGGTAGAGGCCATCAAAAACTGGGAAGCACCTAAGACTCCGACTGAGGTGCGGCAATTCCTAGGACTGGCCGGCTACTACCGGCGTTTCATCGAGGGATTTTCAAAGATTGCTCAACCCCTCACTGCTTTGACTCACAAAAGGCACTAAGTACAACTGGGGTGACGCGCAAGAATCCGCTTTTCAACTGTTGAAAACCAAGCTTTGTAGCGCCCCTATTTTAGCCCTCCCCGAGGGAACGGAAAATTTTGAGGTACACTGTGACGCATCTATACAAGGTCTCGGTTGTGTGCAGATGCAACTCGAGAAGGTTATAGCCTATGCCTCTCGACAACTACGGATTCACGAGAAGACTACACGACTCATGATTTGGAACTCGGAGCTGTGGTGTTTGCCCTAAAGATATGGAGGCATTACTTGTACGGTACCAAGTTTACCATATACACCGACCACAAGAGTCTCCAGCATATCTTCGATCAAAGGGAGCTGAACATGCGACAGCGTCGTTGGGTCGAGTTGCTTAAGGATTATGATTGTGCCATCAAGTACCACCCTGGCAAGGCCAATGTAGTGGCCGACGCACTCAGTAGAAAAGAAACCGATAAACCCAGACGAGTACGGGCATTGCAACTCACAATTCATGCTAGCTTACCCGACCAGATTCGCGATGCACAACTTGAAGCTTTGAAAGATGATAATCTTCCATCAGAACTCATGCGGGGCATGGACAAACAACTTGAAACCAAATCGGACGGGGTCCGATATTTTGAGAACCGGATTTGGGTTCCACGATACGGAGAGTTGTGAACTCTAGTGATGGACGAAGCTCATAAGTCCCGATATTCTATCCACCCTGGCTCAGATAAAATGTATTATGATTTAAAGGCACTTTACTGGTGGCCGAACATGAAAGCCGACATTGCCACCTACGTGAGCAAATGCTTGACTTGTGCCAGAGTCAAGATAGAATACCAGAAACCATCTGGTCTACTGCAACAACCGGAACTCCCAATGTGGAAATGGGAGCACATCTCAATGGACTTTATTACGGGTTTGCCTAAGACACCGACGGGATGCGATACCATCTGGGTGATCGTTGACCGGTTGACTAAATCGGCACACTTCCTAGCAATTAAGGAAACAGACAAAATGGAAAGACTGACTCGCGTATACATGAAAGAAGTGGTGCCTAGACACGGAGTGCCTGTCTCGATCATTTCCGATCGAGATTCTCGTTTCACCTCGCACTTTTGGAAGTCGCTGCAAAGCGCACTGGGCACCCGTCTCGATATGAGTACAGCATACCATCCTCAGACGGATGGGCAAAGTGAACGGACTATTCAGACCCTGGAGGACATGTTGCGTGCATGCGTGTTGGATTTCGGAAAAAGTTGGGAACCCCACTTACCTTTGGTAGAGTTTTCGTATAATAACAGCTACCACGCAAGTATTAACGCAGCACCGTTTGAAGCACTAGACGGACGGAAGTGTCGATCACCGCTCTGCTGGGCAGAGGTGGGTGACAGCCAAATCACTGGTCCAGAACTGGTACTCGAAACTTCGGAAAAGATTGTTCAAATCCGAAACCGCATGGCAGCAGCACGTGATCGCCAAATGAGTTACGCTGACAAGCGCCGAAAACCTCTCGAATTTCAAGTAAACGATCGAGTGTTACTCAAAGTCTCACCTTGGAAAGGTGTGGTTCGCTTTGGAAAGCGAAACAAACTCAACCCACGATATGTTGGTCCTTATCGGATAACGGAACGCGTTCGTCCAGTGGCGTACCGACTGGACTTACCAGCAGAACTCAGTAGTGTACACAATGTTTTTCACATGCCTATCCGATGAAACTCAAGTAGTCCCTTTGGAGGAACTACAAGTTGATGAACAGTTACGCTTCGTTGAAGAACCAGTTGAGGTTTTGGATTGGGAAACCAAAACGCTCAAGCACAGCAAAATTTCAATTGTTAAAGTTCATTGGAACTCGAGACGTGGACCGGAGTTCACGTGGGAACGCGAGAATCAAATGATGAAAAAGTATCCTCACCTTTTTGAAGGGCTGACCAAACATAGAAAACCGCGAAACCCGGCAAACCGTCAGAAATCACCTGAGGTATGAATTAAATTTCGGGACGAAATTTCTTTCTACTAGGGGATGATATGACAAACTGAAAATTTTTCTTACTTTTTCAGACACTCATCACGACTTGACTCAAATTTTCGGGACGAAAATTCTTTAACATGGGAATGATGTGACAATCGTCAATTTCAGGTTAACTCCGTTAACGCAACTCCGTCAATTCAAACTTTAGATTATTGAATCTAAACGCAAACCTCATTACATTTAAACTAGGGTTTAAATGACGCTTAACACTTACTACATGTGTAGTAGTCTTTCGGGATTTGCACCGAAACGCAAACGATTGATGAATAAACGAAAAACACTAAAACACTAATTATGTGATAATTATGTGTTAGGATTATGTGTTATGTGATAATATTATTGTCATGTTAATTTAATGTGCAAGTTATGATAGAATGTTCTAGAAAAAGTAATACTTAATGTTAACTTAATGTGCAAGTTATGATAGAATGTTCTAGAAAAAGTAATACTTAGGAGTTGAGGGGCCGAAGTGTAACATATTCCTTTATAAATACATGGTAAACCTAAACCCTAACCTCCTACCTATTCCCCTACTAAAATCGGCAGCCATCCCCTCCCTTTATTTCCTTGAGATCGATTAATATACACACACACACAATCAAGATCTTTCAAGTTTGATTGAAGATTAAGGTGCTAGGAAGGTATACACAACTATTCTATGTATCCTCTATGTTTAATTGTTAGTTTTATTGGGTTAATTGTAAACCTTTATGGCTGATTTCTTGGTATTATGTTATTCATGTGATTCTTGATTTAATTGATGATGATTGATAACTAGATTTGATATTGTTGCATGATTATTGTTGTCTTTGAGTTTGATATCAAGTAAAACCCTAACTATGTATGTATGGTATGATTGATAGGAGTTATGATGTCTAGAATGTTCTATGAATGATTTGTGATCTATAGATAGTTAAATTGTTGAGTTTGGATGAAAACAGTTTCTGGACAGATTGTGTTGTTGATGATGGAATGACTGTAACGGGATGTAAAAGTGGTAAATGAATGAGATAATTGATACTACAGTAAACTAGGTTGAGTCTAGTTTCTAAATAATATAAATTTGTAATTTTTGGACGTGTGAAAGTTAACTTTTATGATTTTACAAAAACGTGGTGCAAAGCTGAGTTGTTAGACCTGCTGTTAGGTTGTTTTGTAAATGTTATATCTCATGATCTACGAGGCCAATTGGGTTGGTTCCACTTCTGGAAGTTGACTTATTGAGTTAGGAACCTAACCCAAGTGGTCTTGCATTTATTGGATTTTTCGTTTAACGGGAATTGCAAATAACATTCTGTTGCGCATGAATCTGACTGATATGAGTTTGCTGTAATGTTTTGGTCATTATAAGAAAAATATGTGGAATAAAAATAAGATAAAATATGTTCTGGAAACCTAAGATATGTATGCTTCTGTGGTGATTTTTGGTGAATTAATTGAGACGTTATGATCGGTGAAATAGTACAATCTTTCAAGTAGAAATTCTGTCATAATGAAACTAACTGCTGAGTTGTGTAAAAATGCATGAAATATGATAGTTTTTGTATATTTGTTATGTTTTGACCAAAATACCCTTGCGGGGAATAGTTGCTAATTGATTGCCATGAATTGACCAAATTTCCCTTATGGGGAATAATGGTTAGTTAGTCTTTGTTTGTTGACCAAAATGCCCCTACGGGAATAATTGCTAATAAGTATGTTATTAATACGTGACACGAAAGTAATTGCTCACTCATGTATCGTATCACAATTTTACTTGTTTAAGTCACACACGATTCACAAACGAAACACGAAACATGTTACGTGCATAGGTATTATGTGCCGAGTCTAGAGACTCGTTAAACATTCCGATACTTAGAAAATCTCTTTGTTATTTTAGAACGCTAGAGAGTTTTCTACGACGCGCATCACTCGGTGATCTAGATCGGATATTCTTCGCAAACAGTGAGTTCACTTACCCCACTCTTAAACTGTTTTCAAACGTTTTTCACTTGGGGGAGATAACATACTCCGATAAACATATTTTCTGAGATAAACGCATATGAAAGATTTTGTTATAAATTATATATCACTTGTAAAGGCTAAGCGGCATACGTAACATTTGAAGTCCCACACATCGGACCGGTTAATATTTGGAATAGCGAGTCACTTTTGGGTAGTACTACTGGGTTTGACAAACCCCACCCGACGCTAAGCTCAACTGGAGGTTGAGTGGGTGTAAATTTTGGCTAACACTTACCATGGTCTGGAGGACCTGGTGACGGGCACTTGATAAACAGTCAGCTTCGGTCGCGAACCACTTAGCGATACTTGTTGTATAGATTAGCTACCTATCGATATATAATTTGACATAACACTATCTGGTAATGCAAAACACTTAAACGCTGTAACGTGGTTACACACTTAAACGCTGTAACGTGGTTACACACTTAAACGCTGTAACGTGGTTACACACTCAAACGCTGTAACATGGTTACACACTCAAACGTCGTAACGGGGTTACGCAACACTTAAACGTCGTAACGGGGTTACGCAACACTGAAACGCCGTAACGAGGTTACGCAAAACGCTTAAACGCCGTAACGTGGTTACGCAAAACGCTTAAACGCCGTAACGTGGTTACGCAAGACACTTAACGTAAAACGCTGAACGCAAACGCTAAACGATTTATTTTTATATAACTTGTGAACTCACCAACCTCGTGTTGACCCTTTTAGTATGTTATTCTCAGGTAGCCGAGGCGGGCGCGCGGTCTAGGAACATGCATTGTTTGAATCATCTTTATTTATATGGTTTACGCTTCCGCACTTATTTGCATTTAAACGTTTTTATGGTTTGATTATAACTAATGATTCCGATCCTGTTAGTTCACACCCTCTGACGGTAAAACTCCGTTAGTGGATTTTGAGGGTGTGACACACATCCACTGAGCACTCCAATGGTTGTAAGGTCGCTTGATGTAGAAAAGGACCCATTCTGACCACCAGGAGACGAAGAAGAAATTCTTGGTCCAGAAGTACCGTATCTAAGTGTAATTGGTGCATTAATGTTCCTTGCGAGCCATACACAACCAGATATATATCAATAAGAACTCATTCTCCAAAATTCTCTATATTGCTAATAGGTTTATAATAAGATTTTTATTTTTTAATATTTTTTTTTGAAAAAAATTTAGATTCAAAATTCATAAAAAATGAGCTTGATAATTTAATTTTTTTTTTTAATTTGTAAAACTATGTGGACTTTATAGAAATTTGTAGACTTTTGTGGTTACGTGATGTGAGTGTCAGAATAAAAATTTGATAGCACAGGAGCATACAATTCAGTTAGGAAATTTCAGAGAGGGTTTCTAAAGTCGTTCTAGTTTGAAACCCTCAGCAAAGCTAGAAATATATCTTGGTGATTACAAGTATTGCTTCCAAACGAGGCTCAATTTCTAAGTGAAGGGCTAGATTTTGAGAAAAACAAAACTTACCCAATGATCATCATATGGTAAGATAGTTGTGATTGATCTATATGTGCTTGATAATTACAAGGGGTGAAAATAGTTGTTGTCTACATAAGGCATGTCCACTTAGAGACCATCGCAACGGAATACAATGGGTTCTATCATCATGACGAATAAAGCAATTGTTAATGATTGTAAATTAAAATGTTGTTTGGGCGATTAACACCTTTAAATATAGAGATTAAAGAACATTGGAGAAATGCCGATAAACATAAAGAACATGTTGGAAACAACATTCATCAAGAAATAAAGTGAAAGTTATCGAAACCGATGTAGCGCGTAAGCCGAATAAGACAACACGTGTGTATTAGTTCAACACATGGCAAAATTCTCTAACGAAAGCAAGGCACATATGAACTTTTAGGTGTATTTTAAGACTATGCGAACGACGTTGGTAATTATTGTACGTGCCCAGAGGATTCCATATGCGGCAAAGCTACTAAGAAGTGTGAGCGAAAAGTTTTACTTCAAAGGTAAGATTCCACTTACAAGTGTAGTGACAAAATTATGTTGTACTGTGTCATGCATCACATTGGCCACGTAGAAGTTGAGTTTTAAAATTTTAGAGTAATATTTTTAGAAATCTTTCATAAACTTCGAACGGAGTGAGGTACTAGAGTCACCAATTGACATCACAATAGGAAATACAAATAGAAAGTAATGAAGGTATAGGTTGTGAGAGAAAAATTATTTATTGTTACTTCACAACGTAATAATACGTCATTAATGATTTTTGACATCGGCTTAGGTATAGAGACCCGAAAAGGGAGGAATAGTCTTAACAGAGTACGTGGCAAGTTCAGTTGTTGATGGTGCCGAATTTTGGGCGTACATGATGACGAAGTGAAATAAAATTTCAAGTTAACGACGATAGATCAAGCTATTGTAAGGTGTCGTCAAAATTACCCTAATGAGCATACAATTTACTTGGAGAACAATTCTCGATTAACATCAATATGAATTTTGACTAATCTGAACATCTGCTCGAGCCATAGCATTCACCAGGTTTCTCATGCACTACACATTATGATTACGTGTTCACCTGTAATGATAATCTACTTTACATGGTCAACCAAGCGTCTTCTATATTCGAGCTTCTAGTTAAAGGGAACCGAATTGTCTATTTAGTTGCATTATTGAATGCTAAAACTTTGTCAAGAACAATAAAAGATTTGTTAATAATCATGGACCGAAGTTATGTAGGACGGAGTGTTTAGGAAGAGTTCACCCAGATGTGTCCTCAAGAGAGGACGTTACACCAATGGTTCAGTTTGAACACTAGAAGAGTTTTTTTTTTTCAGCCGACCCTCCTTAAGTTTACGCCAGTTAGCCGCCACGCCATTGCATAAGATTCAAGTAGATATTGACATGGGTTCTCTTGTGTGGTATACATCCACAAATAATCCGGCCACATCATATGGTCGTGTACCCGATTTGCCAATACATAATCACAGTCATGTGGGATGTTTCTTGATCGTTATAGCTTTACATGAGTATTATATCAATTCGGTACTCCCAATATTGGAGTTCCAAGTTCTCTTTCCCTAAAGGTACATTGAGATTGCCAAGTCATCCCGACTCCTCGGTAGTTAAGTATACTGTCTCAAGTCACCACTAGGGAGTGGGTCCCACAACTTGTCAGCACATGTATTTAGTGCGAGTTCCAAGACTAGCCGACATAACTCATGAAATGGCGACAATTAGGAGAATGACGGTTATAGTTTCGGGAAACGCAGTGTGAGTAGACGAGGAGGACGAAATTCATGTGAAAACATTATCCGTACAAAGTAGTATATATTATGCAAATGTGTATGCATTCAATGAAAACGTTTATTAGAGTCACCAGTTATAGACTAGACCTTCTAGTTCGCTATAACCAATGGCTCTGATACCAATCTATCACACCCCGTCAAAACAAAAGCGCAGGCGCGTGACGTCATGTATACCGTAAGCATATGATTATCGCCAACATAGTAGCATTAGGATACCATTAGTTTTAAAGGCGTTTACAAACCATAAAATGATTTTAAACAAAATAAGTTTAAGACAAAATTTGGATTTTACGTATATAACCCTAAATATCAATAGGGTTATACAAACAAATCCTTCCTAAAGGTATCCTAATTATGCATTGAGGTCCCGTCTTCATGATTCCTTACGCGCTTGTTATTTCCCTGAAAAACATACGTTTTAAAAAGTCAACACAATGGTTGGTGAGTTCACGGGTTTTGAGACTCAATATGAAATTATTCATAAAAGTTTGAATCAGTTCACAAATATGTATACGATAATCTGTTGAAACAAATACGATGATCCTCCGTAGACTAGCTAAATCTACGAATTAATATGACGAACCCTAAGCTTATAACCAAACCACGACTTATATCCTTTTGCCCTGTTCAAATCTCACAGATGGAATATACGCACCCTGTTTCGATGCAATATCGGAGGTTAGCGCGACTAACCTAACAATAGGGGGGTATATCAACGCCAATAATACTATTCGTATATTCATGTGGCTAACTCCGTTAGCTAATGGTTATAGTATGCAAGCAAGGGACTTATAGCACTACATAATTCAACTCATGTTCGCATAAGGATTGTGTGTTTTGTTTCTAATTATCGAATATAAAAGCAGTTGTGTATGTTTCCACCCCCGAGTAAATAAAACAGTAAAACCGTAAAAAGGGGGTAGTGAAACTCACCTTGTTAGTTTAGTGGTTGTTTGCTAGCAGTTGTAATTTAGACCTGGTTCCGCTGCCTTCACTCGTCCTAAACACGTAAGGTCAGTTAGTTCGTTATCGGCTCGCAAGTCGGTTTATGCTAGTCGCTGTCACCCAACTAGTAGTTTAGTTAATTTGTTTGTGCCGTTTTCTTTCACCAACCGGTTGTTTCAATTTTGGTGTCGGTTGCTTTCACCCAACCGATCGTTTCGTTCATGGCTTCGGTTGATTTCACCCAACCGATCATTTCGTTCACTGTGTTGGTTTCTTTCACCCAACCAATCGTTTCGTTTACCATGTTGGTTGGTTTTTACCCAATCGATCATTTCGTTTATTTTGTAAATAAAGTTTCACAAGCACGTTAGTTTTGGACGACCCGTTGGAGATAAGACTTTGCGTCTATGCTTAAAAATAAATATTTATATATTTCTATAAATATTAAGATTATACTTTAGTACACACGCAATGTATTATGCTTGACGATTTCATGTCGTTTAGACTGCTTTACTGATTCGGTTGCATGAGAAACATGTATATTAAAATTATATTTATACATTTCTCTAAGGAAAGCACTTATTCTTTTAAGTTACGATCGGTACCTGGTTAAAATATAATGTAATAACATTTTCATTATGATATTTCAAGCCGACCCTCTTGATCATTTATAGCGTAATAATTATTATTTCGCCATCAAAAGGTTATATGTTTCCATTCGCGTTATATTTTAACTTATTTTCTCATTTATGGCCGTTTTGTGGACAAAATTCTAGTATTGTTTTATTTATAGTTTCAACATACTATTTATATGTTTTGTTTATTAAATGTTATATAAAATGTATATTTAACATACTAATTCATAATAATTCATTACTTTTTATAATAAAACTCATTCAAATACCTTTTATAACTCCCAAAATACGTTTATCTTGTATTTAAAATTTCATTTATCCTTTTAAATGTGTTTGTCCGATATGACTTCTTTAAAGGTAAAGTTTTTGTATCCAAAACACATTTAAGTTTCCAAAACCTCTATTTTCATTTAAAGCTCACCAAATATACATATTTTTTTTGAATAACCGAGTTATTAACTATTAAATTGTATATTTACTCATTTACCATCATACATCCATGTCTATAAGGCTGAGGGGTGTGGGGGGCGCGAGAGGGGGCGTGAGTGGGGGCGCCAGCCAATAATATTGTGACGTGTGGCAGAGAGAGAAACTTGATAAGATGGGTGTTGGTAGTGGTGATAGCGCCCCGGGCCATGGTGTGGAGGGGCGCGAGAGGGGGCGCGAGCGGTTTATTTTTTTATTATTTTTTAAATGTAGTAAAAAAACGTATTATTAAAAAAACGCAAAAATTATTTAAAAAAACACACATTTTTTTGAAAATTCATATAATAAAAAAAACATACTAAAAATTAAACAAACAATAATATTTAATAATAAAACTAATCTAATACAAGATCCTCTGGTCGCCTCGCCCACAAATGTTCAACCAACTCATGTCGAAGATCCCCGTGTATCTCACGGCTCTTGATATTTGCTATGTTATGAAGTTTTTGTTGATCACTGATTGTGGACAGTTGTGGCGGAATGTCACCTTGGTAGTTTTGGCATATAGCTTTGCCCTCGTCTTCTAACGTCATGTTGTGTAGGATAAGACACGTGTAGACGACGTCCATTATCCTCTCCCGAGTCCAATAACGTATCGGGTTCGCCAGAACATAATATTGTTTTTTTATAGCTCCAAAAGCTCTTTCAATATCTTTTCTAGCAGACTCTTGCTTCTTCGTAAAATACTTCCGTTTGTCGGCGACTGGATCTGTAAAAGCTTGAACTAACACAGCCCATTCGTTGTAAATACCATCGACCAGATAGTACCCGTACTTGAAGAGTTCTTCATTTGCAACAAAAGATTGAGGTGGTTCAACCCCGTCGATAAGGTCGTTGATCAAATATGACTGATCGATAACATTAAGGTCGTTATTTGACCCAGCAACACCAAAAAAAGCATGCCAAAACCAAAGATCCTGTGACACCGCCGCCTCAAGTATGAGGGTCGGCCCTTCATGATCACCACGGTGAAACTGACCTCGCCAGGCCGTTGGACACATAGCCCATCCAACATGCGTACAATCGATGCTACCTAGCATCCCAGGAAAACCATGTTTTTCTGCATGCACCTCATATATGCGTTGGATGTCATACGTTGTAGGTTTACGCAGATATCTCCGAGCGTAAGTCGATATGACTCCTACGTACAATATATATTAAAAAATGTAATAAATATTTAATAAAAAGTAAAATTAATGTTTTTTACCTTGGCAGAAAAAATGAAGGGATTCACGTGCAACCCTTTTCGACATCTGTAAATACTCGTCCAAAGCGTCCGACGAGATGCCATACGCTAGTTGACGGATAGCAGCCGTGCATTTTTGAAGAGGGGTAAAACCGGGAAGACCCCTAGCATCCTCCCTTTGTTGGAAAAAGGGATACCGTGCCTCTAAATCACTCGCTATACGCGTGAACAATTGCCTGCTCATTCGAAAACGAGTTCGAAAATCCGACTCCGCGTATACCGGTTGAGGGCTAAAATAATGCCTCATCAAAGTATCGTTAGCACCCGATCGATCACGCTCACGAGGTGGTGCTCTAACCCTCGGGAGTCGGGGTTGATGGGCTTGATTTTGCAAGAGATTTACCACGGCTGCGGTCAAAACTCCCCCTACATGAAGAAGCAAATCATCCTCTTCGGAGGAGTCGGAATCAGACGAGTACGACGACATTATTTTTAAAAAAAAATGGGGTTTTGGGTGTGGTATGTATTGGTTTAGGAATATATATGTGATATATATTGTGATATATATAGAGGAATTTATTAAAAAAATTTTTTTTTTTTTATTCACATTAAGCCTCCAACGGCTCTTTCACCATTCCCCAAGCACCCTCACGCGCAACAGCTCCCGCGAGCCCCCTGGCGCCTGCCTCTTTTTCCGCTCTCGCGCCCCTCTCGCGCCCCTCTCGCGCCTCGGTGGTGTGGAGCTCGCGCCCCAACGTATATTAACAAAAGATTATGAGAAATAGCTTAGGCGGAGGGGTGTGGAGCGCTAGAAAGGGCGCAAGAGGCCAGACGCTCGCGCCCCGGGGCGCGAGCGTCTGGCCTCTTGCGCCCTTTCTAGCGCTCCACACCCCTCCGCCTAAGCTATTTCTCATAATCTTTTGTTAATATACGTTAATTTGTTCATGAAAACAAAAACAAAAATCTTTTAACGTCTAGTTTTCACCATCACGCTTATAAGTGAGTTTTTGCCCTTATTAACATGTTAAGAAGAGTACAACGGTCTTGGGTGACACGAGCATAAACATAAGTTATATATATATGTAAGATGGATTTAAGAGGGTTTTGCTCACAACAAGAAAGGAGAGTGTAGGAAGATATTAAGGACTCTGAGCTTGTAACCCACACCTTAAAGCTCGTTTACACCTCTTGAAGCTTCTTACTCCATTCTTTGCCTTAGATGAAAATGGTAAATAGTGTTTTTGATGTGTCGTAGGGCTGTAGACGAGGACCAAGAGTGTGCGTTTGTGGCATGTGGTGGTTAACGGAGAGAAATCTCCGAGGTGGTGGTATGGCGGTTCGATGTAAGGTGTAGGTGGCTACCGGTGGTGAAGGAGTAGACTGTTGGTGGTGCTGGTTGGCAGAAGTATATTGCGGTGGTGTTACGGTAAAGGCGTTGTGCGGTAAAGGCGGTGGAGGTGGCTCTGGAGCTGTAGCCGTGACAGAGGGGAGGGTGGCAGATGAAGATGGTGGTTCCGGGGTGTGGTGTGGTAACTCGATGGAGGTGGAGGCGACTACCAGTGGTGATGGGTTGTCGGGGATGTATTGAGGTGGTGTTACGGTGCGTTACGGTGGCCGCAAAGTAATAGGGAGGCGGCAGCGGTGGAACTGTTGCTGACGTGCGGTAATAGGAGGGTGGCGGTGATTATTACTAGTGGTGTGGGGTGGCGGTACGGTGGTATAAGATGGCGTTGTGAGGTGATGAGGCTGCAACCGTGAACAAAGGGTGGTTTTGTTGATGGCCGATGGTGATTTTAAGTCAAAGAGATAGTGGTTGAGGGATAGCGAGAGAACAAGAGTGTGCCATATGCATGTGTTTTGTGCTTAGCATTAACCATGTTTATATATATATATATATATAAATATAAAGGAAGAGCGATAACCAACTCATCATTTATTTATGTCATAAAAATCTAGTTTGAATTTGGAAGATTGAGTGTATGTCTAGTGAAGGTGAAAGAAATCAAACTAAGGGTATGGTCTTTATATTAACATACATAATGAGGAGTGATATTTACGACAAGTTTGAAAATGTGAAACAATGATTTGGTTGAGAATGATGAATGTCTGCCAAGAATCCAGAAAGTAAGGGAGGTGGAGATTTTGTTTAAAACCATCATGACACATTTATTTTTGTCTCCATGATTTTGTTATTAGATATTTAGGTGGTTATAGTTGGTTTTAGTTAGGTTTAGTTAAGGTATAGGACATACGAAATTAGATGGTGTCCTGCTAGATTAGATATTAATCCTTAACTTTAAACGTTCAAACGTTTATGTAGAAGTAATTTACGCAACTTATGATTTTAAATAATAATAAACACTCTTAGTTCATTTCGTGTTCGTTGTCGACATTTTATAAAAAAAATTATAACAAAAATCGTATATCTTATCCAAAAATCTCTTGGTTCGTTTAAACATATATCTGAAACCGTTTAAATAAGATCACCAACATCCGTATCATTCAGATTAGTACAAAAGTTCGAGCAATTTAAATAAAAATAACTTACTTATATACATTGTGTTGTGCATGTGTGGCCTTATTGCTAGGCTCGTTATGATTAAACTTAACAAAATTTAATCATGCGAGAATTAACGTTAAGAAATTATGATTAAGCGTTGTAAGGAAAATGACCCATTTAGAGGAGTGTCACACATGTGCACTTCATGTGAGGGCAATTTAGTCTTTTTACCCCCTTAGGGGTTATTTGTGTAATTAACTTAAAATTTTAGAATTTAAATAAATAAAAAAATTCTCTTTTCAACCATCTTCTTCTTCCCAAATATTCAGAACCCACCATTAACACCACCCACCACTCACCACCCATCATCTCAGAAACCCTTACAAAGATCTAATCAATAATCAATGTACTCAACAAACCAACTCCTATCATCATCCTACCGATCCGACAAGAACCCGGACACCAATATAAACGCGGCAAACCCCATCATCACAAAGAAAAAACCTAGACCCTATTCTGATCGCGGGTTTCACAAAGAACCCGCCACCTCCAAACGGCGTCGGAGCATAATACGGCGCCGAAAACGAAAACTCAGGCACACAGGTTCGAGTACTAAAGCTTCTGGAGGACGACAGAGCCGATGAAAACGACCGCCCGCCCGAAGCAGCCATGGTATGGTGGTGATCGTACAATAACAAAAACCTCAACAAAAGCCCAGTGATTAGGGGTTTTTGTATTAACTTTGAAAAAATTGTTAATTGTTTTGAGAATGAGTTGATTGAGGTGGTTTTTAGTGAGAATTAAAGTGGAATTGTGTTGCTTTTGGATTTTGTTGGGTTGAATTTGGTTTTGGTGTTTTGAATTAGGGTTAGTGAAGAAGCAATTGAGTCTGAATTTGGGGGAATGGGGAAATTTGAAGGTGTGGTGAACCAACTACTAGATCTAGGGTTTCTGAGATGATGGTGATGGTGGCGGGTGGTGTTAATGGTGGGTTATGAATATTTGATGAAGAAGATGGTTAAAAAGAGAAATTATTTTATTTATTTAAAGTCTAAAATTTTAAGTCAATTACACAAATAACCTCTGAGTGGGTAAAAAGACTAAATTGTCCTCATATGAGGTGCAAATGACTGGATTTAACGAGAAAAATTAACCCTCGTTAGTGAAAAGGACGAACCGTGCAACGTTTTTTGAACATAAAGGATGATTTCTGTCATTAAGTTTGCCAAATGACATCCACTGAAAAACCGTGCAAACATAAAGGACGAGTTTTGCCATTTTGTCAATAAAAATAGGTTGTTGTGACATGTCATGGGTTTTAAAAGATGTCCATGGCTGCATTTTCGCTAACAGGCCCGGATTTGACCCGTTTGGGTTCTAGTTCGGTTTTAAAACAATGTTTCCCGAAAAATAGTTTAAGTCAGATTATATATCATCAAAACATTATGTTTGGGGCTGTAAAAGATGTCAAAATATTATTTATGGTACGGGGATCGTTTCTTAGTTAGGCGAGATACCAAAGTGTCGGTTTAAGGAAGAAACACTTCTAAACTTGTAAACGGGCCCTTTTTCTAAAATTACTTTTCCTCAAATTTTTATAGCTTACATTGAGACATTTTTTACTTTTAAGTTTCTGTTTTAAAACTTTATTTTTAATATTTTTAGAATTTGAGAGAGATTCGTTTCCAAAAATGCCCTTCTGTTATGTTTCTAACAAAAACTCATTTTTGGTCATCTAACTTGTTATGACATGTTATAGTAAATAAAATAGGTTGTTGTGACATGTCATGGGTTTAATAAAAATGTTTATGGCTGCATTTTCGCTAACAGTCTCAGTTTTGGCCTGCTTGGGTTCTAGTTCGGTTTTGAAACAATGTTTCACGAAAAATAGTTTTGGGTCAGAAAAAGTGTTCTAAAAATGATGACCTCACTGATGAAGAAGTGAAGTTGCAGATTTTGAAATAAATATACCGAACCAACTAACAATTTCTGTTGAATAGAATAATTTGAAATATATTGAGATTGTTACAGTCATAACTACTTTATCCAAACACTACAAAAAAAAAAATTGAGTTCAAGTCACAAACTTTTGTAATCAGTTTTGGAAAACTTTAATTTCTTTACCTCAATCAAAGGAAGGAGTTGCTTCATTGTTATTGTCAATAAAGAGTCGTTGACTTTCGAATGTTTCTGCAATCAAATAAAATTTCCATATTTATATATAAGACATGTAACTTTGGGTACATAATATAAGACACATAATTTTGGGTACATAACTTGCTGAATAATTTCTAGTTTTAACTTCAAGCATCTTGTGTGCTTCTTCTACTATAATCAGTTAATCACATTGAAGTTAATTAAAAGCTAATTATCTTGATAGTTGATAAATAAGCGAGTAGCAACTAACAAAGAACATAAATTATAAGTTGCACATTTATCTGGTAAGGAGAAGATCATCCATCATTTCCCTTAATAATACTCCATCTGTGAGAAATTTGATCTTTGTTAAGTCCTAAGCTAACAAAATATATAAAGATACACTCTTCATTGTAGTTTATACATGTTAAGATTATTTAAACATCAAATGAAGGCCTACTGAATTTGTAACATCTTCAAATCCCGGATCAGGCATCACCATCATCTACAAGATCTGGATCCTCCATAAAACTTCAAGCACACAAACCCTAACACAAATACAATCAGAAAATCAAGAATCCCACCTTATAAACGCCCCGACATTAAGAACCTAAACAGAATCAGAATCAATAAAACTACTTAATATAACCAACTAAATTAAAAATTGTGAAGTCGGATTATGTTTATAATAATTAGCACAACCAACACGCAATTACTTATTTTACAAGTTTTTTTCTTATTACAATAATTATTAGAATTGTCGCATAATAAATCTCAAAATGGAATATCAAATTCTCATTTATAATGACTAATTAATGTTCTTTATGTAACGTACCTGAACCACTCGTTGAACATGCACTAAGATTCCAAAATTTGAAATGTGAGAACCAACTTACTCTGTGGTGAGCTGACCTCCCATAATCCTAGATCCAACTTTTTGAAAGTAAATTTTTAAAAATTAAGAACAACTAATCAAGATTACATCACAATAAATATATAATGTAATACTGAATCGGGACGAACAAAAAAATACACCTATAACTGAAAACATAAATAAATTCATCAATATCGACAAACATTTGCTTATAACTAAAAAGAACTTCAATATTCACAAATCATTGATTATAAACACGATCACTTAAATCGGAACAAAGGAACCTATTAGAATAGAACCCAAAATTAGAAAAATCGAACCGAACCTGGAACTTACATGTTACAATCGATTGATGAACAGTTGAACACAAATCGATTTAGTCTCCATGATTTCACTGATAACTCGTTTAACCCATTGATGTAAAAATGATTGTTTCGGGGATGTGATGATTGTAAGTTTGCAACTGATAATAAAGATGAAGATATGTATCCATTTTATTAAAAAACAGGGCTGACAATTGAATATCTAATGTTTGATAGAATAATTAATCAGATCTAAAGGAAGAGAAGATATTATTGGTTCAAAATTTTCTTTGGTTTCAAGTGAGAGAATGAAGTTTAGATTTGTGTTTCAAATTTTAATTTTCGAAATTTGTAAAGAATTTTATTTCAAAATGGAGTTAATTTACAAAAAAAAAAAAAGGAAAACTGGG
This sequence comes from Bidens hawaiensis, assembly GCF_021521415.1. Lineage (NCBI taxonomy): Eukaryota > Viridiplantae > Streptophyta > Magnoliopsida > Asterales > Asteraceae > Bidens > Bidens hawaiensis. Next base: position 47,025 of record NW_027498343.1, on the reverse strand, counting down.
AAAGTAAAAAAAAAGAGAAATGGTGTATCCGCCGATGCAAGCAGCGGATTAGAAAGAACATGTTTGAAGATGGAGTAGGATGCGCCATTGGTAGGAGCGGATCAATCATTGAGAGCTAATCCTTTGCTGCCAATGGCGGATTAAGAGGAACAAGTTTCAAACCCCGTTTTTAAACTGTTATATTCCGTTAACTTCAAACCCCACCTAACTAAATTTTGTTTTTTTACCTGCTAAATGTCTTCACCCGTGAACTTTAAAGCTGCCATGAATGTCATAAATCAATGTTGCCATGAATGCATCATTTTAAGGGGATAAGGCTGAAAAGAGTATTCAACGCATGTGTTCAAAGCTGCTGCCAAAGCTGCATTATTGAAAGACCCGTGAACATGCAGGCCACTCACAACCCTAATGCCGGACATCTGCCCATGAGTTGCGACCATCACATGCATAAATCAAAGCCATAATTTTAAAGCTGCAAGTGGTAGGGTTTCTGGAGGTAGAAGACTAGTCAGAAAAAAAAATCTTCCTAATACACTACCTCCAATAGCGGATTAAGGTTTGAAAAAATTTCTTCCTAATCCGCCATTGGCAGGAGCGGATTAAGGTTTAAATCCTCTCCTGCTAATGGCGGATTAGGGTTTAAAAAACAATCTTTCTAATCAGCTATTTTGGAAAGAGAATAGGGTTTTTAAAAAATTCAAATTTGTTCCTAATCCTCCGTTGGCAATAGAGGATTAGGGTTTTTGTGTAAAACCCTAATTTGTACGCGGTATTTTCCTAATCCTCCCAAAGTGGTGTATAAATAGTGAGAGTAGTTGGTAAATTACTTGGTAATTCATAATCGACTATAATGGATCCTAACGTGGTGTATGCTAGCAGTCCAACAAGAGTCATTCCCAAGGAGTTATGTTACCTTTGTGGTGCTCCTACTTTCTACCGTATGATTTGCGCTAAATATCTGTTTTCTTAGTGTAATTGTGAGCTTCCTCAGCCTGAAGCAAAAGTACACCCTCCCACACAACCCCCCTCACCAGAGTTAACTTTTGACCAGTTGAATCCAGATTTGTTAGAAGACCCAGATGTGTTGAAGAGTATTTATGAAAACGAAGGGAAAAAGGAAGTTGAACCAGAGTACCACCATGACCCGTATCCTGGAGAGCACTCATCGGATTCGGAGTGGTCAAATGATGATTGCCATTGGAAATAATCTATGTTTTATTATAGTCGTTATGTGCTTTTTAATGTGTTTTTTAATAAAGATGTTATGTGTTTCATCCATTTGTTTTTAATCAACTTGTTTCTTAAGTATTGTTTGCTTAATTATAGTTTGTTTCTTTCTAACACTTTAAAATCTAGACTAATAACTCATAAAATTTACTTTAACAAATTAAAAAACAAAAGAATTGAATTACAATTTATAAAAAACAAAAACAACTCACAACTTACTTCTACTAAATACTATATATATAACACCCCCACCCTCTACTAAATACTATATTCTCAAACCCACACTTATACAATATCTACTAAATCTCACACTCATCTCACAAACCACATCCAACACCGCAAACCCACACCCAAATTCACCCAAGAAAATAAATCCGAACTTGTATCTCAACCTGGGTCCAAGCGATGATGCTCTCTTGTACCTAGGAGCCGAACACCGAGCACGAATGTTGTTCCTCAATCCACGAGAGGGGGGAGATTTCTACATTGGATTTTAAACGGGGGAAGTTATAATTTGGGTGCGAGCCATGGAAGGTATCAAACAACTATAGGGTAGAGTTTTGGGGTATATTGCTTCATTTGGATTTGGCGGTATTGTTCGTTGTGGTTATAGGAAAGTTGACCGAGCATTGGTAGAAGTTCTGGTTGAAAGGTGGCGGCCCGAAACGAACACATTTCACCTGCCATTTGGCGAGGCGACTGTCACCTTGGAGGATGTTAACATTTAATGGGGGTTACCCACAGAGGGCGAGGCGTTAAATGGGGAAGAGAAATCGTTCGACTACAACCAATGGAGGCACATGTGCCTTACTTATTTGGGTTTGAATACAGAAAAATCTGATTATAAAAATCAATTTTTAAAACTCAAATGTATAGTAGAGTTTATGTTAGAAAACCCAATATACCCCCGAATCTACTGATATAGAATGTATTCAGCGTGCCTGTTGTGCCTGCCTAATAGTTGCTTCTAGTAACATGTTAGCAGATACAAATAATGGGTACGCCTCATTACATTTACTATCTCATTTGAAAGACCCTAAATTTAGTGAGAAACTGAGTTGGGGTTCTGCTGTCCTAGCGTATTTATATAGAGAACTCTACAAGGGAACCAAACCCCAAACAAAGGCAGTTGGCGGCCCAATGTCACTGCTACAAGTATGGGCATGGACCCGGATTCAAACAATGAGCCCCACAATTGTCCATCAAAGAATCAGTTAGAGACATCAATATGGAGCAAGGTATTAAAATATTTTATAATTTTTTATAATGTTTGGTTGTATTAAATTTTGGGTTGACGGTTTAGTAGTTTGAATCAGTTTTTATAATATTGGGTTGTATTAAAAGATTTTAAAACGTTGGGTTATAATAAAAGATTTTAAAATAATATAAATATCTATTATCACAAATATAGTTCTTAAAATTGTTGATTTTAAAATAATATAAATATCTATTATTATGATTTAAAAGTTTTTGCATGTTGACACTTTAAAAAAAAAGACAGAAACAAAATTAACTTTTGATAATGGTTAACAAGTATCATTTAAATAAATATATAAAATAGATGTATTTTTAATTCCCTAAAATTGGATTAAAGGAATTATTTTTATCTAAATGAGAAAAAAAAAATTCTTTTTGTGCTACTAAGCGTTATCTTTTAAACATAAGTTATTTAACTAATTTTGAAAATAATAATTATGCACACTTTAATTTTTATTTTATTTTGAATATCCTAGATAGAGATTTAATCTCGATTTATTATTGTATTTTTGAAGGTGGGTGGAGAATCACATGAGTAACACGGAGACTCCATCACACGTGCTGAAGGCCCACCGGACAACACTACAAATTCTACGACAGGACGATGTATTTTTTTTCGTTTACCATATAGGTTTTTTATAGAGATTGTAAATACTAATATTAATAATATTTTTGTTTTAACAGTTTGATTGGATACCTTATCGGGACATGATCAGGCATAAACAGTTGGAGGTCATCATGTTGTCTAATTTATTGGAATGTCGTTGAGTATCATTCGGTGGAACGGGTAATGACAGTTCGGATTTCTTCAGGAGGTCCCTAACCCTATCCCTATCTCACGTGAAGAGCTCCGGAGAGTACGTAACATAGCACGGAAAGGGAGGTTGGGCACAGACTGGTCTGACGTTAATGCCCAGTATGTCGAAAAATGGATCCGAAGACGCGAAAATGTGGTGCAAGGGATGCCGACCATCACGGCTACGGCACTCCAAACTTACTATGAATGGTTCCATCAACATACTGTGTTATACATAAAGGACCCGAGGCACGGCCCCGGTGTTGAACATAGTGGGTTCGATGATCACGATGGAACGACAAGATACTTGGTTAGTATAATTACTAATGTAAAATTAAATTTAATAAATAAGTAATGCGTTTGGATTTTAATTAATTTTTCGTTTTGTAGGTGGATGGACTATGCCACATTAGTCAATAAGCCATTGCAGAGTATGGCCCTGACCATTACTATGAAAATTTTTCAGGGTCCAAAACATGGCTTCTCAACTAATTCAATATGTTAATCATGTGGATCAGCCATCCTACATACAGACTACTGAACTGGATTTGAGACACGATAACACGCTCCCTCAACATGCTCTGCGTCCTCGGGGGCGTCGTGGTCGACCTAGACCTTAGGCAAAGGCTGTTAACGATGATGACCAGGGGGAGGGTCCCTCCAATGTCGGAGGCCCTATTGCCGGGTATGGGGCGGGTCCCTCCAATTTTGAAGGCCCTACACCCGACTATTGGGGGGTCCCTCCAATTTTGGAGGCCCGGCTGCCGACTATGGGGGTCCCTACAATTTTGATTGGCAAGCAGGTTATCGACCTTCGTTTCAAAATGTTGGACAGGGATCATCAAGCATCAACGAAGAAAACAATTGGGTATCTTCTTTATTTGACTGCACTCCTACAAGTGATGATGAACGCCAAGATCGAAGACCAAGATCGAAGACACGAAGACATCCAAGACCAGTTGGTTGTGGCACGGGTGGATGTCTGAACCCACTTCCGCATAGACATTAAAAATCAATTCAGCATGTGATTATTTGTATTTTTATTTATTTTGTATAAAACATTTATTAATTCACCATGTGGATTTTTCATGCATGCAAGTAAACTAGCCATATTTTTGTTATTAATTATCACCTAATAATTTTTATTAAAATTGTATGCTTGTCATCTTTGCCAATATTATATTGAATGAAATACATAAAGAGTCCATAAAACATAATACATAAAACGTAAAAAAGGTTTAAATGAAATATGATTTAATTCTCTTGAAAACTAGGACATAAAATGAAACAAACAGAAACTAGAATACATGATAAAAAATACAATAGTTAATGTTGTTGGTTCAGACAATTGTTGATCCTGTGACCCGTTGATTTATAACCAGAACACCTACAGCCCATCTTTTCCTCGGCGTAGCTGGCGTCCATCTCGTTGTGCATCCTCCTAGCACGTCGTCTTCCCCTTAAGATAGTTATCTTCAATGGGTCCCCTTGAATTCGCCAGCTGGCGTACAACCAATCTTGTTTATGAGGCACCGGAAAATACTGTTGACTATATTGTGCACGGTAGGTTTCTGTGTAATACCTTGGATCAACCATTTGTCTTTCATTCCCACTGATTTGGTGGCATACTGCAATTGCATGGCTACACGGGAAATGATAAATTTGCCACTTACCACACATGCAGGTTCATTTTTTGGAATTCTACCGTATATGGACTGAAGCCAGATTCGTCCGATGTTTGTAGGAATGACTCCACCTGGTACCGTTTATGGCGCGATGAATAAGGGAACACTCGGTGTTGCCAAGCCTTGATTTCACGTTGATGGTGACTGTCCACATGCGGTGAGGATAGTCCGTTGAACAATTAAACGTGGTTGTGTGGTGTATGGCGTATTGCTCAACGTCTCTTTTAAAGGTGCATTCAGTTAATGCATTTATTGGGAGCATCCTGGCACCACGTAACACATTGTTCATGCTTTCCGATATGTTCATGGTGATGTTACCCCATCGTCTATTCCCATTGTCAGGACTGTCCATTTTTTTTATCTATCGCACGGAGGTACCGCCACGCTTCTTTATTTGTTGCCTTAAGCTCATCCATCAGGCGATCATACTTTCTTCGTTGTGTTGTGCATCCGATCTCCCAACACATCCTTTTCAAGCTCACACTCTTGAACTTCTCCATGAAATTGCTTCTTACATGCCTTAGACAAAATCGATGGTAGGCGTAGGGTTCCTTCCATGATTCTAAATTATCCATGGTGTGTTTTATGCCCGCATGCCTATCAGAAATTACACACAGCTTTCGCCTTGCGGGGTCTTCAACGTTGTCAGCAAATCGTTGAAGAAACTACTTCCAACTCTCGTTTGTTTCCTCATCCACCAATGCGTACGCAATCGGTAAGATCATGTTGTTTGCGTTATTGGAAACCGCCATCAATACTTGGACAGAATGCCCAAAATACATACTTGAATAGTGAGCAGTCACTTGGACTATAGGGATGATGTAACCACTGGACAACGGTACCGGAGTTTGCTTGTTGTAGTGCCATTATGTAGCTTGGTAATTCATGAAAGTTTTCATCCCAGCTACCCTATTTGTTTTCGATGGCTTTTTTCCTGGCAGCCCAAGCCTTGCCGTAAGTGATATCAACATTTAGTGTTTCTCTTTGATCAGAGACTGAATTTGTTTCATAGTATACGATAAATTTTCAAGAACTTGTTGTTGGATGTGGGATGCTACAACTTTTGATCTTAGGGCTCGGTTGTTTTTGCGAGAAACAGTGGCGAAACACGAGTGAGCCGGTGTCCATGTTGTAATTTTGAAATAATTGGAATCTTTTAATTTTCTTGTCGTGCATGTCCAAAGACATGGTTGAGAGGCATCGTGCTGGTTGTTTGTTTGTTTGATACTTTTACATTTCGCTGTGAAAACTTTGGGTCGGGTTTCTGCCATAAATATCTCTCTGTTGTGGTTGATATTCCACATTCTAACGGCGTAATCAACTTGGGCTTTTGAAGTGAAATACATATTTAAACGTATTTTTGGATCTTTTTCGTCCCAAGGACCCATTTCATCTTCCGCAAAATTATCCATAGGAATATAGTCTGCATCCATTCCTCTACCTACAACATTAAGGTCGGGAAAATGGGTAAGTCCCTGACTTTGTTGTTGCAGCAAAGGAGGGAGTGATTCGTCGTCCTCCGATTCATATTCTGAAACAGATGATTCACTCTCTGACGTGTCTTCAACTTCTTCAGCAAGAGAGTCTTACAAGAAAAAAAAATAATTTATTACTTTTACATCATATTTTTGACAATAAAAATAATTAAAAGGGATGTAAAAAAGGAAGTATAAAAATCTTCATCGTGGTCTTCAATGATTGAGGAACTACCATGCCCATGTTGTTGCAAGTATGGAACTACCGTCGTCCACGGCACATGAATTTTACAGGTGTAACCATGAACAAGGGAAGCTAGTTGGTATATTAATAACATATCACTTTCTTGGGGAATATGTGCGGCATAAGAACCTCCACTGAAGTCGTAGTAGAGTGTTAACTCTATACAACAACATTGACGGTCAATTTGAACACATCTACATATGTTGTCAACCAACTCGGAATAATTGATCTGTTGAGAAACTAAGAACGCAATGCTACGAGTTCCCGGAGCACCCATAACAACCCCGTGTGTACGACACTTCACCCCCATAATATAAATGCACTACAAAAGTGTTGAATGACAAATAAGAAGACATTTGATGCTTGAATGAGGAAGTTGAAAGAGGAAGTTGAAGGAGGAAGTTGAATTACAAAGTGGTTGAAGTAGGGTTTATAATTGAATGAGGTGGTATCTTGTATAGATGGTGGTATTTATTAGTGATTTACTAAAATTTATAAAATGATTTAATACATATTATTATTATTATATTTACTAAAATGAGTTAAATGTGTAACTTGGTAGTTGGGACTTTGACATGTAGTATTAAGTTGGTAGAACTATACGACATAAATTTGCAGACGAGTGGTATTAATTTGTAAGAGATAAATACATCTTGTTTCAAATGATACATTACACACTTTCAACTATAAACACATACTTCATATTTAACATTTTCACATCAACCCTACCATCTTTCAAACACTTAATTTTCTTCCAAATGGTGCACCGAAGAGACAAAGAAGAATATGGAGAATTCTTTTCCTCACATCCAGTTTCCAAATCAGCAAGATGGACTGATGATTAATGGAGGCGTTTAACGAGGCCTCGTGCAATAACTTCGACATCTTCTTCGACCGTTCCCGAAAACCCCCACGAAAAAAATAATTTTGCAGTTTCTAATCCAGCGAAAACAAGTTGGTCAAGAGATGTAGTTGAGTTTTATATTAACGGAGACGCCCCATTTTGCAATACAAAGTTTTTACCCATGAAAAACTCAATCAAAGTTTCTGGGGTACTTTGTTAGGGTACGAGTCCAATGGTTCCCTTTCTGAAACGGCAAAATTCTAGAGTTTTATATACTTTTATATAAAGTTTTATATACTTTTAGATATATGCTTCATTAAATGACTAACTAATATTTTTGATAAATAAGTGTTTTAGCACATCGAAGCATGGACAACAAGATTGATGATCGTTAAGTTAAGAACTAATCCAGATTTAAGCCTACGTTGGACGGTGTTGCCCCCGTGTTTTTATGACGAAATGCAAAACGAAGACTATATCGTTGCCATAGAGTTAGCCGGAATAAAAGACCCATATCCACGATTTTGGGAGGTTGACCAAGTGTATATTCCGTTTTCGTTTCATTCTTGTGGTGATTGGTTACTCGTCCGTATAGATCTGCGAACGATGGAAATTACCCAATACTGGACAAATAAAAGGTGGAGAAATGAAAAACTTCAAAGCACTAAAATGGAGATGTTATCACTGTTTTTCCCATGGTTTCTTGATAGTATACGTTACTGGAGAAACTCGAATATTTCATACGAGAAAAAAGAAATGGTTATCGGTTAAGTGAAGTTAACGTGCCTCAAGACAAGGGTAACACTTTTAATTCAGGCGTTCTGGTTTGTATGATGATGGAAATGTTGGTTAAAAATAAGCCCTTAGTGATTGAAAATGACGTTGATGAGGTATGTGTTAACTACCGACTTCAGATGGCTCTTGAATTATATAAGTGGCGCGTGGAACCCAACCTTGTTTAGCGTTTGTTGTATTGTCATCATATTTTACCTCTATTTATTTTATGTTATCTAAATTTAGTTGTAAGTCGTGTCATTTGCTTTGGTTACTTGTAATATTAATCTTCAATTTATATCATGTTATTAGTAGGTAAAAAAACAAAATTTAGTTAGGTGGGGGTTTGAAGTTAACGGAAGAAAACGAAACAAAAACGGGGTTGTAAACTTGTTCTTCAAGAAAAAAAATAAGTGAATGGTAAAAGTTAATCAAAAAAAGTTACAACAAAAAATAAGTTAATGTGGAAAGTTATTTAAAAACAAGTGAATGATGGAAATTTATTTAAAAAACTGTTACCAAAAACGTGCTAGGAGGGGTTTGAAACCGTGACCTCCCATTCCGTAACTAATGTACTTACCAGCTGGGCTACCAGCGACGTACGTTAGAACACCATTTGGATTATTTAAATACTTGAAATATAAAAGGAGAAAAATTGACCCCTAATCCGCTCCTGCCAATGGAGGATTAACAAAAAAAATTGAACCCTAATCCGCTCCTGCCAACGGCGGATTAGGAACAAAACATAAAACCCCTAATCGTCTATTGCCAGCAGCGGATCAGGAACAAAAAATAAAACCCTTAATCCGCTATTGGAGGCAGCGGATTAGGAAGAATTTTTTTTTTCTGACTCGTCTTCTACATCCAGAAACCCTACCACTTGCAGCTTTAAAATTATGGCTTTGATTTATGCATGTGATTGTCGCAACTCACGGGCAGATGGCAGGCATTAGGCATGTGAATGGCCTGCATGTTCACGGGTCTTTCAATAATGCAACTTTGTCAGCAGCTTTGAACACATGCATTGAATACTCTTTTCAGCCTTATCCCCTTCAAATGATGCATTCATGGCAACATTGTTTTATGGCATTCATGGCAGCTGTAAAGTTCACGGGAGAAGACATTGAAGACAACAGGTAAAACACAAAATTTAGTTAGGTGGGGGTTTGAAGTTGACAGAAGATAACGGAACAAAAACGGGGTTTGAAACTTGTTCCTCTTAATCCGCCATTGGCAGCGAAGGATTAGCTCTCAATGATTGACCCGCTCCTACCAATGGCGCATCCTACTCCATCTTCAAACAGGTTCTTCCTAATCCGCTTCTGGCCGCATCAGATACACCATTTCCATTTTTTTTACTTTCTCCATTTTCCTTTTTATTTGTAAATAAACTCCATTTTGAAAAAAAAAATTCATTTGTAAATGAGAAGGGAAAGATGATATGCATGCTTTTTAGTTTAGGGATTTTGAGAAGAAAGGGACAAGAAGCTTTCAAATGAAGCTATGTAAAAAGGGAGACATGGATAGGCTACCTAATGAACACAATAGCAAATTAAAGCTGGTGTTGACACGTGTCCCGGAGGAATGTGAGGGTGACACGTGTCAAAACCTGCTTTCATTTATTAATTTATAGAGATAGAGATAGAGATATTATATATATATATACATATAGGTAAAACAAATGAAAGATCACCAATATATTATGTTGACAAATGTTATTATTTTAAATGTTCTACAGGTTAATACGACGAAGTGTGAGGACAATAAAACTATATCGACGTTAGGTTTTTATTTAAAAGAATCTTAATTGTCTTCGTTCTGAAGTAATGTTATTTGTTTTTATTATTCGAACTATTTATGTACTTGCGAAATTATGGAATGAAAGAAATATATTGTCACTAGTAATAATGTTACGAGCTTATGAGTAATCTGCACGTTGCACTCTGTGGTATTCCGCCTAAAACCGGGGTGTTACATACAATTTTTCACTCCCTCAATTTCCACATGCGGGGTTTACCTCAAGGTGCCTGACAAACCAGGATCTTAGTCATTAGTTACACCTAACGACCTCTAAGTTTATTTAAAAACCATAACTTGCCCAAAAATGGGGAAACTATTTCAGAGTTTAACAATTAAGTTGCAGAAGCATAACATGTGGGAACAAGTTCCCGAAACAAAAACAAAGTGTTTAAGCACAAAATAAGCGCGTCCAAAAGTTAAATACTTGAAATCCATATGATCTTAATTAAATGTTTAAGCGAGACATGCCTGAGACCTCTTATTCGTGCACCAATAATTAGCGACTTGAGAAAGACATGCTAAAAGTGTCAACACAATGGTTGATGAGTTCACAGGTTTATATCTTTGAACAAGTTCGTTAAACAAGTAGATAATGTAGGCATTGTCTTATCACTAGTTAATTAAGCTAGTATTCATGATATAATCGTGTAGTGTCCATTGCGACCGAAGTTTGATGTGCTGGTTTGTGCCTCCCACCAAGCCTTATCCTGACTTGGCAATGTTTAGGACAGTGTTACACTCGTTCGACATCCGGTCGAGTTTTAGCGTGGGTGGGGTTTGTCGAACCCAATAGTACTACTTAATATTTCCCGCTAGTTAACCTTAGTTAATTGTCCAAAGTGCGTGAGGACTTTCATTTTATAACTTCATTATGCATACATGCGATAAATAACAATCTACAAGATCCAAAAAGTTTTTGTGCATGCTTTCTCCCCCAAAAGGAGTAAGCAAAAGAGAGGGGCCGTAAAACTCACCTCAAAAGAGTTCTAAAAGAAAGTCAACCGCTAAAGCGAAAATCCGAAACATAATGTGTAGTGGTTCCTAAAACCCCTAGTATCCAAAGAATCCCATTGTTTAATAGGGTTTGACCATGGTTTGACTTTTGTGTTTTTGACCAACGTATGCTTGAGTTTACACGATGGCCTGTTGGTGACTTATTATCAAACATATTACTTTACAAGATGTAGGTGTCATTTAATTCACGAGTTAAAATGATTAAACATGACATGTAAGCTAAGTCATCTTATTGCATTAGTCATGTAGAAACCGAGTGTTCACTTCTATCAAGTGTTTCAAATCAGACCAATCATGTAGATAAATTAGTTTCTAAGTGTCAAAATATGTACAACACATCTAGCTAGCCAAATAGTTCACAATTAACACTCATTATAAATCATACTTAGCCATATTGAATTTGCATGACAGATTTTGACTCAACAAAACTTATTTTTCTACCAGATCCAATTACCAAATTAAATTCTGAAAATATTGCCACAGTAACCTTCAAGTCTTAGGTTTACCAATATATTTTTTTTTATATTTTTCCCACGTTCACAAAAATCATAATAATGCATACAAGACAGCAACGTACATACAACTATTTCAGTGCGCAACAAAAAGTATAAATTTAGCTAAAATTCTATATTAATCCAAATCATGTAAGACCAGTTAAATTAGATTCCTAACTCAGTCCATGATATTCCAGAAGTGGAATCAACTCAATTTCCATTGTCAAACTCAAGATATGAAATTAAAAATCAAGACCAGAATACAATCTTTCTAAACAGCCCTAACATACAATTTTATAAAACCATAGATACCACTCATTCCATGTCCAAAAATTATGATTTTTAGTTTTCCTGAAACTAGACTCATATTAGTAAATCATAAAATTTAAGAAAACTAATATAGCATTAGTTTACAGTACCAACAATAAACACAAACGAATCTGTCAGAAATCTGTTTTCAATCTTTTCTAATACAAACTTTGTTTCTAACATGTGTATGAACCTAATTTACCAAATTCATCATCAAAGCACATATTTTATCATACTAATACAGAAAATCCATGAACCAAAAAGGGTTTTATTATTCAACCAAAAAATCAAGATGACAATAACAACTATCATGTTTCAAAATCTCAATCTTTTAACTTTTAATTTATGATTTCATAGATTAATCTTTGTTTGGATACCTAAACTCATATTCTAGCCATTAAACATAAGAACAATCAATAAAATTACATACCTAGATGATTACCAATTAGTCACAAAAACCTTCTTGCACTTGATTCAATCTCTACCAACTTGAAGATGAATATTTGTGTGTTTTATTTGAGAAGCAAGAAAAATAAATAATGTATTTATGTATGTGTGGGGATAGGGCCGACCAAAGAGGAGATGGGAGAGGGGAGAAGATTTGACAAATTTCAAATTTACTAATTTACTTGATTCAATTCTTGTTATCAATTTCCATTGATTCTCCTAAATTAGATTTTGACTTTATAACCTATAATAACACACACACACACACATATATATATATATATATATACTATATTAAAATACATATAAGAAGGACGGTATGTTAATTTACCAAAAACTCTTAAAAATAGGAGTTTTATCATTATTCATACACAATGTACAGCATTGTAATTCAATCTCCCTCAAAACCAAAATATCTCGCGTTTGTGGATCTGTTGTTGATTTGAAATTCAAACAGGTAGCCCCTTTTGAAATAGTTTGAATACATAGCATAGCTTTTTCTCACCTCAAATCCACCACCGTCAACTCTCTCTCCCTCTAGTTACCTCCTCTGATTCATCATCTTCACCCCAATAAGGGTTAAAGTTACTCGATTTGACAGGCAGCCGTTGGCTAATTCTACTGTTAGGGTTGTTTTGGCGAAGCTGAAGTCGAAGGTTAGTTAATTCTACTGTTAGGGTTACAGTTGATAGTTAACACCATTTCAAATTTTCTAAAATCGAAGGTAAGTTAATTCTACTGTTAGGGTTACAGTTGATTTGCAATCGTTTGGGTTCAGTTGTGTTTTAGTTTCTTTTGGGAAGCTTTAATTAGCAGTCAATCAACTAATTATTTTATGTTTTCTTTTAAGGATGCAATTTTCGTGACTGTACATATCGGACTTTAAAAGAGGGTTTTGAGAGCTTGGATTTAACTGGGTTATATTTCTTAAAAGAGTGTTTTTGAGAGCTTGGATTTAGCTTGGTTTTGAGAGCTATAAAAGATGCAACATATCTTAACAAGTGTTGCGTCATTCCCTTTTGGGAAAACTTGAATAGTTCAAACGAGAAGCTTGCAAAAGCGATGCTGAACTGTGAAATCAATGCTACGTATGACATGGTAAAGAAACAGAGAAGCCATTACAGGTCATTCTCACTTTTTTTTTTGTTATGTGATGGCAAATAATTTTTTAGCTAATTTTTTATTTCTTATTTTTGGTTTCTGATTAAAGTGTTTTTAATCAAAGAATAATGGAGTTGACCAACAGGGAGACTTTGACTTTACATACTATGTTCAAGTGATGGCTCTATTTGTATTTCAGCATTACGCTACTGATACTATACTATCAATATTGTGATATTTCTTTAGCTATTTATTTGCTCAATGAACCGATATAGGTGTTTACCAATATATATATATATACACATATATATATATATATATAAACTAGTTTTTAGCCCGCGTGTTATGCGGGTTACTTTTATTTTTTTTTTCTATACCATAGTGAATATATATTTTTCTTGTATGAAGTGTTTAGGTATAAAACTTAGAGGTTTGGTGAGTGAATAAAGTATGTTATGTTTACTATTAGAGTTAAAGTTTAGTTTGTTTATTATATTTACATTTGTATGGACTTGTGTGATGTGAAACATATATGTTTTTTAATGAATCACCTCAAACGGGCTCTCATGAATCTATCAATTAATGTGGCCAAACAGTTTGTTGTCTGAGATTTTATTTTGGCCGTGATAGTGCATTGAGTTTTGATTCAATTGATGGTTAGTCGACTATTTTGTTTTCGTGCCGTGTGCGTTTTCGTTTAATTTTGTGGAGAGATACTTCTATGAAGTTTAGTTTGTGGTTTTCTAGTATGTTTGTATGAACTTGTTGTATTGGGCTTTTGTTGACACGACATCTATCTGAAATGGGTAAGACGAAAACGATTAAAGTTTAGGTCATACAGTTCTTCGGATATGTAGGCTTTTAGCGTTCGACAGGGCCGCTTCGAGAAAGCAAAAAAAAAAAAAATTGGGCCGAAGGAAAAAAGTCTTTTGGGCCTTAATTAAAAGAAGTATTTTGTTGGGTTTAAACAATTTAAATTTTATATGGGTTTACTTTGTTATAATTTGGGTTGTGTAAAATACTTTTGTATAAAAAAAGATTAAACATGTGTCAAATGGGACTTGAACCCATAACCTTTTAGTTAGGAGTAATACATTTTGCCACTAGACCAAACTATTGTTATGTAATTAGGTTTAAACATTAAATATACATATTGTATTTCATAAAAATATAATATAATTAAAATATAAAAAAAATTCCGGGCCTAGCGGGTGTCGGGCCCGTGGCCGTCGACCACCTTGCCTCACCCCAAGGCCGGCCCTGGCATTCGATCATTTAACTTTAACCGAGTAAATGATCGAATACGAACACTTAAACGAACATGACATTCTATTATGTGTTTGCTCATTTAGAAAATGAATGTGTTCATGTTCGTTTATGTTGGGTCATTAAAGTTTAAATGAACAGTTTAAGAACGTAAACAAACACACATAACTAAACACGGAGGAACAAACATAAACGGATATAATATCCAGAACACGAATTCATAAAAGTAAACTGTAACGAGTACTTACATTTGACAATTTAATAATACATTATTATGTATTACATTTGAATACTTACATTTATTAATAACACATAGTATCCTAAATTGTACAGAATCATTCCGGTCTTGATCGGAACAAGGTACTTAAAGAACCGCATTATGAGCGTGAGAAGACTCTCGTATCGCATTATCATCCTTGAACGTGATAAGACTCTCGCATCGCATTATCAACCGCTTTCTAGAGTTTTCCCTCATCTCCATAGGAAACCGACACGTAGACCATGTTTATGTTCTTCAATCCTCTCATCGTCACCTTCGCGCCATGAGTTATGATCGAAACCCGTTCTCTCTTAAGATCCATGACAGGATTAACAAAAGTCCAACTGTCTTTCACCGTATTGTGTATCGTAACGTTTGTTCTACATTGATTTTCGTTTTGAAAGCTTCAAAACAGATCAGAGTTTCTTGCTTGTATCTTACCTTTGGAATCTGGTTGTCGATTGTTGACTTAAGGTAATGAATTACACATAAGATTCTCAAGGTAATGAATTACACATAAGATTCTCAGAAAAGTAAACACTTGTTAAAAAGAAGCAAGTTAAATATGTTTCAATGAATATTCACTTTATTCAAAACTATACTACAAAATGCAGATGATCATAATTTAAACAGCCAATAAACAGCAAAAGGTTCATTTTCTACCAACCAAGCTACCCATTTTAATAAAATGCAATTTCACATTTCATAAACAACCCATATTACTTACAACTTAACTGATCATAAAAAGGGCATACAGAATAAAACCCCATATGCATGCCATGATAACAAATAAGTCGTGCAAAAAAAAAACCAAATCCATCACCTATAAAGAAAACTACATAATTATGATAAATATGTAAACAACAAAAAAACATTCACAGAAAAAGAGTGTATAGCAAAGCTTGGGTTCTTCCTCAATAATATGTAAGACAAAACGAAACGTTGCAATTGCCATGCGAGTGCTGTTCTATATGATAAAAGAAAAAGAAATATGAAGAATACTTATGAAGAAACTTGAAGGAATGTAGCTCGCTTGCCAGCTCCACCATGTGAGCATCAAGTTCTTCATGAACAAAGCTTTATATTGATGTAGCAGAAGCTTGAAAAGGTTTAAAAAGGTTTTATGAATCTTGGCTATTCGTTCTCGTTGTGATCCTCGCTCCCCAAGTAGTAGCAAATATCCAACTCCGAAGCCACCTGATATAAAAACAAAGAATTCATACTTGTTTACATTCACTAAGGTATACCAACATTAAGTAGATGTTAAAAACTTAACCCCAAAAATTGTAACAAATCTTTAAGGCTAAATGTCAACCTTGTTTCTTCAAGATTTTAATCTATCATGCAATGGTTAAATAAACACAATATTAGAATCAGTAGGGACAAAAAAACTCTAAAGTGAGTTTTTATGATTTGCTAGATTTCAAGATAACACTCAATATAAGTACTTACCCCATAACCAAACTATTTTCGCCTTTGACCGGATCTGAACTAATGGGTCTTTTTATTGTAAGTAGTTCTAGGAGAACGGCTCCCACTCCGAAAGAGTACACATCAACAATTTCACTAACATTCCCATACATAATATACTTAGGAGCGAGGTATCCAAAAGTTCCAACTACATCACTATGTATCAGGAATGGTGAAGTTGTGAATCCCCATATCGCAATCCCAAAATCCGATAGCTGCAAATAAGGTATAAGAAATGAAACCATTGGTTATGCAAGTTGAATAACATATTAAAACGGGTTTAAATCGTTTTATTATTTTTATTGTCATCAACGTCGTTCAAATTCCTTAGGTGTCACAATACATAACTCCTAAAAATATTATAATCATGTTCATAATCTTACCTGCAAAATCAAATGCAGGGAATTTGGGTTTCTGTGCTTATCAACTGAAATGGACTTGACATCACTTAAAGTAGCAATCGGTTGAATTGGATAACTGAACAAACAAAAAATTCTGAAGTCAACCACGAACCACTCAAAATTGTTGGTTTTGTTTATCTTATAAACATACTTTGATGTGACAAAACAAATGTGCATGAATATGTTATTATGCTTCCTTTTAATGAAGCAACCTTTTTTAACCAAGTCAATCACTCTAGGTAATTTTAAGGCGCACCAAAAATTTACCAGTTTTGACCCGGGATGCATTTTTATAATGACAACAACAAATTATACCTGAAATGCCCCTGGAGCAACCGTAATCCCATGCAATGTGACTATATCAGTAAATAGATTATGGAACCACCATAAACCTGAACAAATATCGATGTTAACTTTTTTTGACTTAAAATGTTCTCTTACATTGACAATTAACTTTTTAACTTTGATCCGTAATGAAATTTTGACCCATGTGCAATTTTTTTAATATTTTTTTTTAAATAACCACTAATGCAAAATAAGTATGCAGATTGTAACTTTTACCTTCTGTGAGCTATCAAATTGACCTGTTTGAACTTTTTTATAATAATTTTTCTAAACCACCACTAGATGCAAATTAAATCTGCAGATTAGAACTTTTACCTTATGTGAGCTATTGGCATTACCAAATCAATAACTTAAAGGGGAACTTCTTTGTTGGTATGCTTAGAAAGTATCAAATTTCTCTTAGAGCCAGGTAAACTAAAGTTTCGATTCAGTTACATCTAAATAATAGAGAATTTCTCATATTGTATAGATATGTATTACACCGACCTCCATTTCACTATCAAACAACAATTAACTCGAATTCATCACCATTCATCACATATCGAAGCGTTAAGGTAATCTAAGGTGAGCAAATACAAAACCTACATAGCAATTAAATGAAATATAACAGAAACACGCGAGAATTTGTACATCTACACATATTATTCGCATCGATGTACGAAAAACAAAGACCGCGCAAGGACATCTGATAAAAAGCCTCACTGCGGAGATTAAAATAAGCAACCCTAGATCAAACGAAACGCACATAAGAAAATATTTAAAAAAAAATCAGTTCAGATCATTAAAACACAGAGTATAATTATGAGATCTGTAAGGAAAACTAACCAATTAACCAAACGATGGTTCCGATTCTGTTCACGCCGCCGTTGGTGCAGCCATGGCAACTGATCTGCATAGATGCTAGGTTTTGTGAGTGAAGGGTTTGTGACGGAGACAAGGAAAGGTAGAGATGAAGAACGTTGGGGTGATTAGGGTTTTTAAAAAACGTTTGATGATTTTAGAAGTTGAGAGGGTTATGGCGAGGTCGGCATGGCATAATCAATGATTTTAGAAGTTGCAAGGGAGAGGTAATGGAAGCTCATGCCGTTAAGGTTTCTTGGGTGACGAAGGGTTATTTGGCATAACCCGTTTGAGGTTTAGAGAGATCCGGATTCATAGACCCACGGATACCCACGAATTTTAAGGATTGAATGGTGGCTTTAGAGGGTGGGGGGAGCGATGTGAGAGCGACACGTAAGATTTCATGGTTGGCAATTATATAGATAGTTAGATTAGGTTGACTAGGTTAGAACCCGTGTGACACACGAGTTAGTAAAAGAATCTAAATTATTGAAAATGCACAAACTACAAATATAATGCTAAAAACAAATATAGTGTTTAAAATATTAGCAAAACTGAGACAAAAAATCTTCTTACTACCATAGGACCAAAAATCTGCAACTTTTAACTCAACGAACCAAACTTTCACAAATCCCTAAACTGTCCTTGGACCAAAAACTGAAGAATTTTAACTCGCACTCAAAATCTTAACTCGAAACTAAATAAATGATATGTTCACCCTACACATGTGTAACCTTTAGTTTGTAAATTTTATGTTACAAAAATAATAAAAAAATCTATAATTATCCTTCAGGTGCGAATTCATTAACAATACGTTGCTGGTAATTTGTGGCTGACACTTGTGGTTAAAGAAAATGCAGATCCAGAATGGCCATTTTTAAACTTGATCATGATCTTAAATTTATTTATTTGTTCTTTTTCACGAAAGTCCTGTTTCAACTGCTTCAAACATTAAACACCAAAAAATAATAAATAAAATAAAATAAAAATCCATTTCTACATAAAAATATATGGAGCAAGAAAAACCAACTTCAATATTTTCCAATTCACAAAAGTCATATTTTTACCCTTTTCAAACCAATTTCTTTAAGGTAACTGATAATTATTAAATCTGTAAATAGTTTTTGTAACATAAGATATCATAATGTCTACATACGGAATTCTTAGCAGTGAAGAAAGTGTTTATATGAGAATGTTTTACACAACAATATAAACATGCTGGCATATTAAAAGTTAAAAACAAAAAAGAAAAAAAAACATTTTACTTATAAAGTGATTGTTTTTTTTTTCCCTTTTGTTTTATTTAACAAGGAATTCACATAAAAATATATTTACAGTTAAATATAAAAATAATATTAGACGCAAAAAAAGTAAGTAATTGTTTCGATCATGCTCGTTTATTTTAAACTAAACATAAACTCATTTTTACTTAAAAAATACATTGACCAAATTTATTTTAAACTAAACATAAACCCAAGTCAGTCATTTAAAATTACTTATAATTAACTAGTAATAAAGGTGATATAAAGTTGCATTATGATGTGCACACTAATAAGATATTTGGTAGGGGTAATTCTTTTTGTTATCACAAATCATCTCTTTAAAAACAATAAAAGTCCATGATTCTTCGAAAACAATCAATTAAGAATAAAAGTATTTCAAACATTGCATATTCGAGGACATTTTATTGTGTATTTTTAAATATAATATGTCTTTATTTAAATAATACTTATCGATAACTGATGACATACTTTAATTTTTTTGTAATATATCTCTAAGTAAATAATTTGTGTTATATAATGATCATAGAATTAGAGTTTCAATTGAAAGACAACGAATTACATATAAATCAATTACGTGAATCACATTACATGATTTGGATAAATGAGTCGCATTAAGAAGATTGATCGATTGAACCTAGGAATCGATTAAATCCGATTGAATATGTGTAGGTGAAATGATTGAGTCCGATTGAAGCTGTTAATCCGATTGAATATGTGAAGGTGAAAAAATTGATTATGTGAATCCGATTACAAAGGTTTGATAGTTACCTTGAATACTAATGAATTTCAATGTAATATGTATATGGTAATTGAAAGGGTTAGAACATGTGAATTACGATGATAAAAATTTAATAGGCATTAGAAGTTTGATTTTGAAATTGAATTAAAATAATTAGGAAATGTCATGTAAAAATTTGTAGAAATTTGGTGAAAAATAAAAAAGTAGAATTTGGTGGACCTAACTTTTTTATTATATAAAGAGTTAAAATAATCAGGAAATATCATGTGACAATTTGAAGAAATATGATAAAAAAAAACAAAAGAAGGATTTTATGGAAAGCCACTTTATTATATATAGAGATAGAGATGTGCATCATTTTTAGTTTGGCAAGCCAAATGAAAGGCATTAATAAATGGGACCAACAAGTCAACAACGATCAACCAAAAAAATGTGTTCCCCTCAAGTAAATAACACATAAGGCTACACAAGTAATATTAATTTATATCAAAACAACTCAACTTTGAAAACCAATTTTAGAAGCCACTCACGCAATAAATTTGGTTTCATTTATGATAACTCCGGCAAACAAACTTGCAAAAAAGAAAGCGAAGTGACATATGGACCTAACCCCAATGTTAAATCTAAGGTCGTAAAATGACAAAAATTCCTTTTATTATACTCAATATTATCAACTTTAGATGTATTACCAAATATAATTTTTGTAGATTTGTGGCTATTTTTGTAAACGTCAACTTGTAAAATGACAAAAATGCCTTTTATTATACTTAAAATTAATAACTTTAGATGTATTGCCAAAAATATTTTTGTAAATTTGAGGCTATTTTTGTAATCATCAACTGATAATTTTTTTTATTCAAGTGCTCAGATATTTTATTAAATTACTATTTTTATGACTGATATTTGTAAAATTCGTGTGTATGTTATATTTTAACTGAGATATGTAAGACATAGATAGATCGGATCAATCCTACGAATAAGAAACTAATGTTAATATATCACGAGAGAATTGATAAACTAGCGGAAACGAGTCTCAAGTTGTAAATCGTTTCCCCTGTCGCATTGTGCGGGTTCCTACTTGTGTTTGTGTTTGTGTGTGTGTGTGTGTGTGTGTGTGTAACATTGAAAATATTATTCCTAAGTATTCCAAGTAACATAAACATCTATCATATTAGGTCAAGTAACATGTAACATTAATCACAAGTTGAAGCATCATGTACATATAACTTATGTAGTGTGTCAACATTGTTCAACTACAAGACACTCTAACTTAAATAAGTGGCTTGTTACTATGAAAAAGAATATGTTCATTTTGTAAATTAGTTTTTATCCTTATAAAACTTTGGTTTCTATAAATATAGACGTTATCCCCAGCTTATGAAATTTTAATCACGGTGATTTGAACTCTAATTAGTTTTCCTAACTATGGTCCTGATGAATTTTTTCGATGCCAAATATTTTAATAAACACCCGTACCACTGCTCGCATTCGCGTCCCCCACCCAAGGTAAGGGGTTGGGGTTGTGACAGAGCCACTGGTTTTAAGAAAAATATGTATTTTGATAATACCTAGTCTTAAACATAATAGTTATGAAGTATATATATTAACTTCTATGTTTTTTATAAGGAAAAGATTCTAACCCTACATAAATATAAATATATGAGTTCTTTTGAAGCTTGTGGTTTTTATTATTTATGATTAACAGTATGGTGAGTCAGTAGAAGCTTTCCAAAACATATTTGCTACAAACACGGATACGGACACAATAGATTAGACAGATGATATTCATACCGGAAATGAAAATGATGTAGACAAACCAATGATATTCCAATCCAAAGAATCAACACACCCAACACGAAAGAAAAGGAGATACATTCAATGGAAAGGTGTAAAGTTAGGAAAAAGAGGAAAACAGTTTATGTCACAGAACCACGGCAACAACCACAAGAAAAAGCATCACTATTCACTACCCCTATGGGAAAGACTGGATAGGTATTTAGCGATGTGTGATATATTCCATCCTATTATATGTCACACTCCAACCTAAGGCAGAACATGCCTGGGCGCGACTAAAATTGCTCATAGTTCAAAGACACTAATAAAGAATGTAACAATAACTATTTTTTTTAATTAAATGAAAGTAAACAATTGTTCAACAAAAACAAAGAAACCAAAGCCATTACAACAATCTGAAAATCAAACACTTGTCCATTTATTCAATAACCTAAGTCCAAAACTATGTCTTCAACTTGAACATCCCCAAAATGTTGCATGCAATATGCGTAAAAATAGTATATATTATCAACAACAATGTGTTGAGCGAGTAACCACAAATATATATATATATATATATATATATATATATATATATATATATATATATATACATAGGGTGGGGTTATTGTAAAAAATAAGGCGTGTCTAGGAAGTGTAGGAAGAGATCTGGAGCGTTGGATATGAGGATCTAATGGTTGTGGTTAGTTGATGTGTTTTTCCTATGTGTGTTTTATTTTGTTACTTGTTTTATAACACTCTAGGGGCATAATTGTCTCATGTTTAATACTATATATGGAAACATCAACCAATTTATAATTCAACTGTCTATTTATAGCAACTCCTTTTTTTTCAATCATTATATCATCTCTCCAATCTCGTGAATTACTACCTTTTCCTTAGTTTTCATCAATCTTCAAAACACAAAAGATTATTCATGATGGTTTTCTTAATTGTAGATTTTGTTTTGTTTTGTTTTGTTTTGTTTTTTTGTTTTTTTTTTGCAAAATCAATGTGTTGAGTTTTATCCAAGTATTCTTCTAACTTCGTTTGTGTGACCAGTTTATAAATGAAGATAATGGAGATACACAATAAAAGTGTCTCCTTTGTTACAGAAACACACTAAACTTGGTGTGATGTTAGCTTTGAAACAAAAACACGCGATAAAAGTTATCTCCTTTATTATAGAAACACACTAAACTTGTTGTGTTTTCGATTGTTACAGAAACACTCTAAACTTAGTGTGTTTTCAGTTGCTGCATAAACACACTAAACTTGGTATGTTGTTAGATTTGAAATAAAAGCACACAATAAAAATAGTCTCTTTTGTTACAGAAACACACTAAACTTGGTGTGTTTTTCGAGATGTTGTATTGGGTTTTAAAGTTCATTTTTTAAGTATTTGAAGTATTATGGTGAATTACAAGAACGTAGGTACTTTTGTTTACTAATGATAAGTTTTGGCTTTGAAGATAAGCATAATGTTTTTTGTGGAATGTGAACATGCTAGAAATTATTGATGACTAATATGATATTTAATGTATAATATTGATTTTGATTTACGGTTTGAAGGAAAAAACCATATAATAGATTGAAAAGATCATCAAAGAGTAAGGGAAGAAAGTTAATAAATATATTTATTCCATAATTAAAATAGTTGATTACTGACGATCATACCCTATGTGTTTTATTAAATCCAACGTCTCAAATTCCTTCTTACACTTTTTAGAAAAAAATGTCTTTTTATTTTAACCTACCTCTCTCTCTATCTCTCTCTCTCTCTCTCTCTCTATATATATATATATATATATATATAAGATAAAAACAGAAAATTCCTTGCGACATGTGAATCACAATAACTAGTTTAATGATAAAAATATAATTACCATTTTCCCTTGACACCAAATTTGGTCAAGTCATCCGAATGGCTTATGATGATACTATAGGGATGAGGATGAAATACTAACCAAAGAAGTAGAGACACAGTCGTGAAAACATTTAGCAACTAATTGAGCAATTGCACAATCACGCAAATAATGGAATTGTGCTTTAGCACGTAATATTATGAGTAACTAAGTTTGTTTTCATTCAAATAAGGCCCCCAAACCAAATTAGGAAAAAAGGTGTAAGTGATTAACTCACCTTTGTTATTAGGTGAGTTAGTGAAATAGATAAGATGTGAAAGAATAAGCGAGCCAACCAAACTTATACGAAAATGTTGGGTCACGAATTGGTTAGACTGACGTATATCAAAAGGCCACGACATGAACAAGACGAAAGTGAAATAAACGAAGACTAGTTAAAGAATTGCATTATGGCTGTGATGATGTAATACCGAAATCCCTATGGATTTCGGTTAGACTAGTTTGGGCTTGGTTGGGCTTGGCCTTTGAGCCTTTTGTACGGTAACCCTATATATAGCTAATGTTTAGTCATTAGTTAGGGTTAATCAGTAGTAGCCACCATCAAACTATCAGAGTGCTTAGAAGGGTATTGGTTTATGTATCTGACGATTTATTGATAATAAAATCGTATGCATTGAAACCATATACTGTTATTGTTTTTCGTTTTATTGTTCTTGAATCACACTGATGTGGCCTAAATAATATATAAATTTAATATATATTCCAACACTTTTGAATATTTTTTTAGCCAAGTTTCTATTTAATATTATTCTTAATTGGTTCACATTTGAATTTTAAAAGTTTGAGTTGAAACGAGCTAAAAACTAGTAAAACAATTCAACAATAATAATGATAGCTCGTTCAAAAATCACTATAATAAAATGAGTTAATATTTAATATTATGATCAGAAAATTTATTATGTTACATTTGTTATTTATTAACTTATAAATAGTGTTATATGAAATATGTTGAATCAATTTAATTCGTTGGTTTTTGTTAAAATTTCATATGACTAATACTTTATTACTTTCATTAGAATAAACATGCTCTAACTGTGAAAACGTGTATGCATATCTGGACTTTTAATTTGATCATGTGGTGAGATGTGGGCTTCTCATCTTTTTGGGCCACCGAAGACATAAACAAGGAATTATAAGATCAAGTGGGTTAAGGTTTTCTCATATAATAAAAAAAGATCCATCAATTGTAAAAGAGGGGAGTCGGCTGGCTGATCTAGGGGATCGGCTGATTGGAGCGGAAGGCATAGAGAGGAGCAGACGGTATTCTTTATTTTAGAGTAAGGAAGCATCTGTTGGTTCGTACAACATACGGTTTTCTTTATTTTAGTTTCTTTTCTCAAACATGAGTTTTGCTACTGGAATATCTTGTTTTGTCCTATTATTATGAGTAGCTAAATATCTAAACTATATAGGTTTTGATGATTATTGACATTGTTTGACGGTTTATTTGATTTTGATTAATTCCATGACGTATTATTATTGAAAGGCTTTATCTAATTCGATCTTTGGTGTGTTAAAATATTGTTTTTATATAATATTGCTTGTAATTTCGCGTATTACTTTGATTGATTGATTGTGTGTCATTTGGTTAGAGTTCTACGTATAGGCCTTAGACTTGGTGTTTTTGATTTGTTTGTGGTTAGCGCGGCCATAGGAATCTTTTGGGATATTAATTATTAAAATTCAATAGTTTCACCTTCCTTGAGACCGAGAGGTAATAGGGAGTCGGTTTGTCTCGCTTCTTTATTCGGTTAGGTTAGAATTGCGCGAGAGTGAGTTTTGGTCTTGTCCGGTTTAGTTTTGCGTGCAAATAAGTGTCTTAGATCGGGTTAGATATTGTTACCCCTTTATCCCTATAATTGCTAGTACCAATTTTAAGCGGGTTTTGTGTAGTTGAGTCCGAGAGGAGATGCGTCATTTGGATGCCTTAGTAATCTTTTTCCGGTGCATTTATTCAATCTTCTTAGTTTTGTGAGGGTTAGTTGGTGAGACCGAGAGGTGATCTAGCGAACTTTAATGAGCCTTAGTTGATTATTTTAAGATCCCGGTGTCGTGTGATTAGTTAATTCCGTTAGCCGTTGAACTTTCAATATGATTCTTGCCTAGGTAGTCGTTTCTCCATATTCGTTAAGAGTTCCGTTGGTGCCAATAAGTTTTTCCGTTAGTCTCGTTAAGTTAAGTTAGTTTAAATTAATTAAAATAAAAAATAAAGAAAAATAATAATAAAATCAATTAAAGGTAGGACTTGAATTAGGGTTTATAATCTGAGCCGTTCTAACGTGTCTTCGAGTTCGATATCCGGACTTTCCTTTTCTTTGCTATACGCGACCGGTACACTTTCCGTTTGTGTGAACTAGGATAAATTGTTTGTTTTTTTAAAGCTTAGTTGCGATTCGTGTTTTATTTATATATATATTTTCGCACATCAAGCTTTTGGCGTCGTTGTCGGGGACACGGTTTGAGGCGATTAAAGAACGACCCGAGTTTGGGGACTTGCCTTTTGTAGTTTTATAAATATAGATTAATATAGTTTAATTTAGTTTTCTTTTCTTTTAAATAGTTTAAATTAAGTTTTAATTAATTTTTGTCTACTACTATCTGGTGCCCGTGATCCGTTTTTGTTTAAGTGTGCAGTAATGGAGACTTTCGGGAATGGAGTCAAAGAAGAAAAACGTTACACCATTTGGCAGATGGAGATAAAGAGGATTCTGGATTGCAAAGAGAAAAATCGAGTGAAACCCCAGTTACGTTTAATGTTTGATTTAAGGGGGAATCTTCTGGGTTATGAAAACTCATCCGGTGAATTCATTGAGCAAATACCAGATCCGGATGAGGTACTGTATGATTGGTTACGTATCCATCACGATACACATCCAAATGCCCCATTTCCGACCCAATAGGCTTTAGATGGAATTCG
Organism: Bidens hawaiensis; assembly: GCF_021521415.1. Taxonomy (NCBI): domain Eukaryota; kingdom Viridiplantae; phylum Streptophyta; class Magnoliopsida; order Asterales; family Asteraceae; genus Bidens; species Bidens hawaiensis. The sequence goes on along the minus strand of NW_027498343.1, from coordinate 20,340 downwards.
GCTTGGTTTAATGAGTAATTCGCAAATTAGTGAGCCGGTTATCAAATTTGAGAATGATGGGATGGAAAATCAGTTAGAGGAGTATGTTCCTTCATGGGAAGACAAGTTTAGGGGTGAGTTTGGTGACGAGTTGGTGGATTTTACATTGATGGATGATGGAGAGTTTGACCCACTTGGTGATTTGAAATTGCTTGAAGATTTACTATATAACGAGCCAAGTGTGGGGATCGAGGAGAAACTCTGTGAGAAGAGCCATGAGGTAGTAGTTGATTCAGTTCTTCCGACAGACTACCTTGATTGTGAAAAACCAAAACATGAACCGTACTCAATCTTCATTCGGGACATGTCAAGGTTTAAAAAGTTGGCTAAAAGGATTAGAAGAAAGATATCTGGGCTCAAGGATCATGGTTTGATGACTAGTTTAAATTCCCCACCTCACTTTACTGAATCATTTTTGGGGGAATTCACGAATTGGTGGTTCGAGCTGAATTCAGATTTTCAGGATCACATGAGTTTTGCAGTTGGTTTCTTCCTTACTAATTGTAAACGGAGAGTGTTAAGGAGTATTGATGGGAAGCGGATAAAGAAGAAGCCTCCTGATTGAGGTTAAGGGAGTGAGTCCGGCTGAAGACTCGTATATAAATTTAGCGCTTCCTGGGAGGCAACCCGGTAATATGGTTCATTATATTTAGTTTTAATTTTGGTTTTGTTTATCCGATACTCCAGTTGTTTCTTCTCTTGTTTGCAGGTTGTTCCATGGTTGCTGATGAGATGGTTGATGAGATATGATTTTAAACAAGTGTGGGGATGCCACTTGCTTCAGGATTGTTGCTTTTGTTCATGAGAGATGACATTATTTAAAGATAGATTGCAGATCGCGCTAGAATTGGATGGCTCGGAACATGACTCATGACACACGTTCACTACTATTTACCAGGGGAGTCTGTTCCATTTTTCTTATTTACTTTATTTTTGTCTTTTTCCTGTCTCATTAAGGACAATGTGACATTTAAGTATGGGGATGGGAAACTGACGTTTTTATATATAAAAAAAATTTAAAAAAACAATAATAATAATAAAAAATTGAAAAATGTCCCGAATTTTAATGAAATTTTTGCAGATAATGGAAAATGATAGAAAAATTTGAGATTGGTTTTTTAAAACTACTATTATATAAGAGATTAAATAAAGATAACGCACTAAACTTGGGATGTGTCGGTAGGCCTAACTAGCTTTGATAGTCCTCTTTAGTAGATTTTTATATATCTAATAATTTGAAAAAAAAACGTTGAAACCGAATTTTGATGCTTAGGGAGGATTACCATAATCTAAAAACTTTGAGATGATAAGACTTAGATGCACTCAAACCAGCACACACCACATGTCCATCTTTTTACGAGCTTAGAAATAGTTATATATTTTAGGGTGATATAAAAGATTGAAAAGAAAACAAGAAAAAAAAAGAAAAAAGAAAAAAAAAAAAGAGAAAAAAAGAAGTATGTTTGAAAGTTATGTGTATTATCAAAAGTTATTCAAGAAAAGCAAAATGCTTGTGAAGAAAGTTATGTATTGTAAAATATCAAAGAAGCATTCTTTAAAGTTAGTAAAAGATGCCAAAGATGCACATACTAGACGTGACTTAGAGTTTACGTGTTACCAAGGGGATAATGACTCTGAGGATACACTATTGGGGCTCGAAGGTTCTTAGTCAATAAATATTTTTTTTAGGAATATACAGGACAAAGTCCAATAATATTTAGGAATAGCTCGTACGACCTCCACATGACCATTCATCCATCAAATTTCATTGTGTGCATCTAATTAGTACCATCAACGATTCATTGGCTTATGGTGATTTGTCGAGCCAGTTTGCTTCGACTCTAGTTCTTCTAGCTCTCTTTGTCTGAGAAGGGGTAGGTGTAGCTGTAGTTTTTAAACTTAAAATGCTTAATGCAGTTGAGTGCTTGATAGGCTGGTGGCTGGGTTTAAGTGGACAACAATATCGGCAATCGCAGTTTTTGCGTTTATCTTTGCTTAAAAGATAACCTATATGTTTTAAAAATCAGTTTTGAACTATGATTCCATTGCAAAATTCTTTTTCAGGAACGAAAAAGGTTTAAGTGTAGTGATATTTGATGTGGCCTAAATAATATATAAATTTAATATATATTCCTACACTTTTGAGTATTTTTTTTAGCCAAGTTTCTATTTAATATTATTATTAATTGGTTCACATTTGAATTTTAAAAGTTTGAGTTGAAACAAGCTAAAAACTAGTAAAACAATTCAACAACAATAATGATAGCTCGTTCAAAAATCACTATAATAAAATGAGTTAATATTTAATATTATGATCAGAAAATTTATTATGTTACATTTGTTATTTATTAACTTATAAATAGTGTTATATGAAATATGTTGAATGAATTTAATTCGTTGGTTTTTGTTAAAATTTTACATGACTAATACTTTATTACTTTCAATAGAATGAACATGCTCTAACTGTGAAAACGTGTATGCATATCTCGACTTTTAATTTGATCATGTGGTGAGATGTGGGCTTCTCATCTTTTTGGGCCACAGAAGACATAAACAAGGAATTATAAGATCAAGTGGGTTAAGGTTTTCTCATATAATAAAAAAAGATCCATCAATTGTAAAAGAGGGGAGTCGGCTGGCTGATCTAGGGGATTGGCTGATTGGAGCGGAAGGCATAGAGAGGAGCAGACGGTATTCTTTATTTTAGAGGAAGGAAGCATCTGTTGGTTCGTACAACATACGGTTTTCTTTATTTTAGTTTCTTTTCTCAAACATGAGTTTTGCTACTGGAATATCTTGTTTTGTCATATTATCATGAGTAGCTAAATATCTAAACTATATAGGTTTGATGATTATTGACATTGTTTGATGGTTTATTTGATTTTGATTAATTCCATGACGTATTATTATTGAAAGGCTTTATCTAATTCGATCTTTGGTTGTTAAAATATTGTTTTTATATAATTATTCCTTGTAATTCCGCGTATTACTTTGATTGATTGATTGTGTGTCGTTTGGTTAGAGTTCTACGTTTAGGCCTTAGACTTGGTGTTTTTGATTTGTTTGTGGTTAGCGCGGCCATAGGAATCTTTTGGGCGATTAATTATTAAAATTCAATAGTTTCACCTTCCTTGAGACCGAGAGGTAATAGGGAGTCGGTTTGTCTCGCTTCTTTATTCGGTTAGGTTAGAATTGCGCGAGAGCGAGTTTTGGTCTTGTCCGGTTTAGTTTTGCGTGCAAATAAGTGTCTTAGATCGGGTTAGATATTGTTACCCCTTTATCCCTATAATTGCTAGTACCAATTTTAAGCGGGTTTTGTGTCGTTGAGTCCGAGAGGAGATGCGTCATTTGGATGCCTTAGTAATCTTTTTCCGGTGCATTTATTCAATCTTCTTAGTTTTGTGAGGGTTAGTTGGTGAGACCGAGAGGTGATCTAGCGAACTTTAATGAGCCTTAGTTGATTATTTTAAGATCCCGGTGTCGTGTGATTAGTTAATTCCGTTAGCCGTTGAACTTTCAATATGATTCTTGCCTAGGTAGTAGTTTCTCCATATTCGTTAAGAGCTCCGTTAGTGTCATTAAGTTTTTCTGTTAGTCTCGTTAAGTTAAGTTAAGTTAGTTTAAATTAATTAAAATAAAAAATAAAGAAAAATAATAATAAAATCAATTAAAGGTAGGACTTGAATTAGGGTTTATAACCTGAGCCGTTCTAACGTGTCTTCGAGTTCGATATCCGGACTTTCCTTTTCTTTGCTATACGCGACCGGTACACTTGCCGTTTGTGTGAACTAGGATAAATTGTTTGTTTTTTAAAGCTTAGTTGCGATTCGTGTATATATATATATATATATATATATATATATATATATATATATATATATATATATATATATATATATATATATTCGCACATCACACACGGTATTTGGATTCCGCACAAATATCGTGTTCGAGTTGATATCAAGCTGTAGTGATCCAGATTCGGGACTTACAATTGGTATCATAGCTTTATATCAACTCGTAAAAAAAGGAATTTGACGGGAAAATTTTTCTTGAATGAAATTTTTCCGGAACACTCCTTATAAGTGTGACTTCATTCTTGAAAAGTTTAGCATAAATAATTTTTCTTGGTGATTTTCGGTGATATTTTTGGCGGGAAAATCAAGAAAATATTTCTTGAACAGAATTTTCCTAGGACATTCATGACTTGGGTCCCTATGTCCAACTGATCACTATGCGTGCAGGAACAACCACAAAATCAATGTTTATTAAACGGTTTGTTCCAGACACATGAAGTTGTTGATCATGTATGAGTAAAGATTCTGAAAGTTTTGAAAGCATCAGTCTAGGGGGAGATTGTTGGGTCACGATTTGGTTAGACTGACGCATATCAAAAGGCCACGACATGATCAAGATGAAAGTGAAATAAACGAAGACGAGTTGAAGAATTGCATTATGGTTGTGATGGTGTAATACCAAAATCCCTATGGATTTCGGTTAGACTAGTTTGGGCTTGGTTGGGCTTGGCCTTTAAGCCTTTTGTATGATAACCCTATATATAGTTAATGTTTAGTCATTAGTTATGGTTAATCGGTAGTAGCCACCATCAAACTATCAGAGTGCTTAGAAGGGTATAGGTTTACGTATTTGACGATTTATTGATAATAAAATCGTATGCATTGAAACCGTATCATCTAATCTTGTTATTGTTTTTCGTTTTATTGTTCTTGAATCACCACGGTATTTGGATTCCGCATAAATATTGTGTTCGAGTTAATATCAAGATGTAGTGATCCAGATTCGGGACTAACAGAAAAAAATCCTAAAAATTCATAATAATAGCTTAAATTATAATTTAATATGAAATGAACTAAAATTACATAAAATCAGAGTACAGCTCTCGTTATAAAGAAAACATGAGAAAAGTGAGCCGATTGACCTTTAATCAAAATATTCTGAAAATTAGATATAAATTCTACTATTGAAAGAGTATTGAACCAAACAAGAATTGTCGACTAATTCATCTTCTAACACTATTTATTGAGAAAGCTAGAGTAAGACGAATGTTGGTTCGTGTCTGAACCGGATGTCGGTATGAGACCGAATTTGGGTCTAACACATTCAAAACATTGAGATAAGAATAAAATATAAGGGCCAGTAGCTAAGTAGCTAATTCTAGTTAATTCATTGAGAAACTGAAAAGCCCCAAATTAACTTGAACATAAACCCTAAACGAACCAAATTAACCACCTAAGTCCCAACAATCTTTGAAATTGAACGAGGGATTTCGATTACGAGATGAAAATGAACAACTTTTGCATTTAAGACTTACCCAGAATTGAAGTGGAATGAGTAGAATCCGAAAAGATGAGAACTTTGACTAAAGAATTACAACACTTCAAACTTGATCAATTGAGCACAAAGAACATGAATTGAAGGTAATATGAGTTGGGTTAAACATTTAGTAGAACCAAGAGGTGATTTATATAGGGGGGGGGGTTGTTTATTAATCAAGAATTTATCATTAATGGGAAGATTAGTCAAAATGATAATAATGGAAGAAAATCACCAAAATAAACGAAATTAATGCAATTCTTGGAGAGGAAGTTAGTGTAACATGATGTAATAGTCATCTAGGTTCATAATCGATGAGTTAAACACGAATTAGTGGTGATTTTGATGTTGATACATCATTTGTCTTCTAGGTCTTTGTTTATTGTTTTGGTCTTTTATAAATGTATAGGGACTAGTTATATCATTTTATGTAAAGGTCATTCGCTAGGCTTGTCTAGCGAATGAACCAGTTTTGATATGCTCATACGCTAGAACTTGTTAGCATATAAGAAGTTAATATTATAAGGCCTTTCGCTAGGGGATGTATAGCTAATGGCGTAGCGAATGGGACAAAACCTATATATACTTTGTAACTTATTTGGTAATTAGCGATCTGGTAAATTATGAAACTTGTATCCCGTTACTCTGCCCAATTTCTATCTCAAAACACACACAAACACACACTATGCCCTAATTGATCCTAATTAACTGTAATCACAAGACTAGATCATGTAATGCTCAAATCATGATAATCTCATGTGTTTTCAAGTGGTATCAGAGCTTAAGGATCATCTGATTAGTTAATTTAAGGACTGAATTACCTTTATAAAGGTATTTTGAGTTGAATTCATTTCTCGAACAAATACGGACTATTTTCGGATCGTTTCGTTTGATTTAAGTTGATAATTGGCTGAATAATGGATCAAGGATTAACTGATTTGATGATAATTGGCTAGAAGCTGGTTTAGTTGAGTTGAATCAGTTGTTATGGATTGAACTGGATTAAATAGGTTTAGGCGGGAGTGAACACTAGTTTGAAAACAGATTGTTTTGACTTTAATTGGTCAAAATTAGACGAGTTTTGATTGATTATGATGCGATTTTGGTAAGGAATTGTGTTCGTTTTGGATAAATTGTGGGTTGTATGAATTGTAGATGGATTTGGTATGGAATTGATGTGATTTGGTTTCTGGGTTTGTACTTGAAGGTTTGAATTCCTTTGCTCATTTCTTGAGCTCATTCGGTAGTTTCTAAAGCTCATTCGAGAGTTCTATTGGAGTTTGTTAAAGCCACTTTTAACAACCCATTCGCTGAGAACCCATTTGTCATACACTCATTCGTTTTCCATTCTTTATCCTCACACTTTTAACTGTTTAAACCCTCACGCTTTTAACTGTTTAAACCCATCATTTTCAAACATGACTAACTATTACGCTCTTGTTTCTCAGAATGCCCTAATGCAGACGATTCTCAATTATGATAATGAGATCGGGTCTCATGCCAAAATTCCAAAACTGAATAGTCTTGATGATTTCTAGAGATAGAGTCAAAGATTCAGATCTCATCTTGGTGTGGTTGATCCAGATTGTTTATCTTTGTTGGATACTAATTATGTTAGGTATTGATCAAGTAGAAAAGACTACTAATTAAATGAATGCACTTGAAAAGAAGAAATATAATCAGGAAGTCAAGACCTACTCTACATTGACCATGGCTTTGCCGTAAAACGTTTTTCATCAGTTAAGCCACAAGGATTTCAGCTACTTTATATGCAACTTTACAAGCAAGAAGTTTGGGAAATGCCCAAGAAAACAAGAAGTCCATTTTAAAGTTTCAATATAAGAACTTTAATATCTTTCCAAATAAGTCAGTTGGTGAAATGTTAGCAAGATATTGCCATTTATTAGCTAAGTTAAATCTTTGTGAGCTCCACAAAGATGAGGCCAATATAGTGGATACTTTGAAAGATGCTTTACCTAATTCTTACTCGACATTTGTAACGATCTTAACTAACAATGTGTTTTTCAAGAATCCGACTCTCACATGTATGGAGTGTCAAAATCTGCAAAGACAAATCAAGATCTATCTCTATATGGTGGGACACATCCGACAAGCAAGAGAAAATCTACCACAATCACTGCCTTTTACACTCAAACTGGTCACGTGGTTCCTCCACCAGAACCATTTTTTGAAACATAACTCTTTTCAAGCTCAAGTCCTGCTAGCTCTAGCTCAGTTCCTTCTCCATCTCCACCAACTGTAAACATGAAGGGGGCATAACAACACTTTACTTTTATGGGAGCATTCATGTCTTCCTATAAACAGTTGATGGGGAGTAAATTTGAAACGTGTGACTTAACTGATGAGGACTATGATCAAATCAATCCAGATGATTTGGAATTGACGGACTTGAAATGGAATATGGCAATACAAAGTACCGGAAATGATCTCCCTACCCTGAGCAAGAGAATCAGGTTTGATAAGTTGAAAGTCAAGTGTTATAATTGTGAGGAGTTCGGTCATATAGGAATGTGATAAACCAAGGCAAGATTATTCTTCAAACAACAAGACACAAGATAGAAACTCAACAAAGAAGTATAACAACAATGACTCAAAGGAGATGCCTAAGAAATCCTTGGAGTTGCCTAAGCAGAATGAAACAAAGGCTATGGTAGTTCAAGAAGGGGTTGATTTGTCAAGAAGATTGTTGGGAGAATCATCAAGTGAGCCCAACCAGCTAATTTGGCTGTGATTACTAAGGTTGGTGTAGGTGTGGATGATGATTTGAAGAATAAGCAAGCTGAACTCGAGGAATTTGACGCTGATTTAGAAGATTCACATGATGATTAAAAGGAAATGTTTGCTTGTATGAGCAAGATTGAAGAGGTAAGTTCTAACTCTTCTATTTCTTCCTCTGATTCTTTGAGCACAAATTCATTTGAGAGTGATCTTTCTATTATTTCTCATACCACTATGTGTTTTCATTGTGATAAATCTATGACAAAACTTGAAAAGATTTGTTATCACAATAAAACTTTATTTGTTGATTTTTCCATGATTAGAGATAATTATCGAGTAATGCTTGAAAATGAAAAGGATTATAAAGGTAAAACTAATGCTTTAACTGAAAGTAACCATGAATTGAGAGTTGAGATCTCTAACAAGCAAGAGTCAATAAGAACCCAGCTTGAGGAAATACTTAAAAAATATATCTACGATTCATGATCTTGAGAATGAGGTGTTGGGACTAAAACAAAAGTTAAGCAAATTCAAAAACTCATCATATTTCTAGATCAAATCATTGAAGTTAATGGTAATCATCAACAAGGTACTAAAAATTGTTTAGGATTTGTTGAATTCCTCCGCCATTCGGTCATGATTATACTAAACTATCAAATACTGAGAATCTAAAAGAGGTGGATATTATTTATCCGTTGATAGTAGATCCTTCTATATCTTTTAGTAAAGTAAAATCTAAAAATGAGGAGAAAGTTATTATAGTAAAAAAATGTTGAGAGAACTGAGAAAATCTTAGCCCTAAAATCTCACTTCAAGAGTTTTTTTCTTTGTGTTTACTCTAACTTATGATGTTGTCATCATTGAATATGTGTTTGAACCATATGTGATTCATAAAGATAAGAACATTCCGCTAGAAAAACATATTCCTTGTGAACCACAAAAGATTGAAGAATCTAAAAATGGTAACACAATATCTTCTGTTGCATCCATGTCATCTGAGAGGAAGGTGGTCTCATATAAAGATTTAAGAAAGTTTGTTAATCCAGTTGATGGTAAGAAGAACCGGAGGGTTTACAAATTAAAGGGGGTTAATCAGCTTTTTGTTGATAATGTATTCCCTTTGGCTTTGGTGAAACCTGAATGTGTGAAAAGAGATTTTGATTGTGGAAAATCTTTCATTGTTGAGACTAAAAGAGTTTAATATTTTTCTCTAAATATTAAGTCATTTATGTATAAGATCATAAAACGCTTTACACACAAACATTCAATTCAGGCTTACTCAAACCAATAATATTTCATCCAACCAAGATGTAAGTTTGGCACAATAATTTGCAATTAGACCTCATTGAAAGAGATCTTGGTCATATTTTGAAGTAGAAGCAAAGGAGTTTCACAGAAAACAAATGAAAAAATGATTAAAAACTTACGATGTTGTAGGTAAAAAGATGATATGCACGAATATCGTCTCCACACATCCTTGATTGACCCTGCACAAAATGATAAAAGAGTAGTTTGAAACATTAACGATATTCCTCCTAGTTGGTTATGTGTTAAATAAAGACACTAATGATTTATTGGGACTTGTTATACTGAGGCCAATCTTCTATAATCGGTTCTTGGTCCTTGTCACCTTTATCAAAAACTTACCTGCATCATCTTTAATGGTTAGCAAATCATGCTTAATGTGAATCTCGCATCCACCTTCCGTTGCTTGACCAAGACTTATGATATTGCTCTATAGGCTCGGGATGTAGTAGACATCGGTCAACATGCACTGCTACCCCATTTTACCTTCAATTAAAGCTGACCATTTTCCCCAAATATAAATACAAGATTCATCTCTGAACTTCACATTTCTTGTGACTTGTTCATTCAATACATAAAAATACGCTTTATTACCCGTCATGTGATTCGATGCTCCGTTGTCGAGATACCAAACATCTTTCTCCTTCGGCTCCGTTTCGAAACGCTTTGGAATCGCATTGTCTTCATTCAGAAAAGCCATATTTAATCACCTTTTATGATAAATAAAAATGGATCAAAATCATCAATTTTGTTCAAATTAGATTCTTCCTTTTTCTTCATACGTTCTGGGAACATAGACACAAAGTGACCAAACTCATCACAACGGTAACACTGAACATGTGATCTATTCTTTCTACCCCTTTGACGAGCATTCATTCTTATTTGACTTATCTGCCTTGACCCACGATTTTGACCATCTCGGTTGTCACAACCATCTTGATCCTCATCATCTCGATCTTGACCTCCAGTTTCATGGCCTTTTCCACGTCTCTGTGCACTCGCCCGACCCTTACCTCGGCTACCAGACTAATCTAATGATTTGCATTTGTAACTACCTTTCAATTGACTGAAAAGTAAGTTACCTTGTGAATCCGAAGCGCGTTCTCTCCCTCATAGGCGTTCCTTAAAAGCCTTAAGTCTTCCAATAGCATCTTCAAACATCATACTATTGTAATCAACACTTTGCTCGATTGAGACTACCAACTGGAAGTATTTTCCTGGAAACGCGTCCTAGAACTTTTTCAACAAGAAATCTTGCTCGAATAAGTGACCAAAACTTGCGGCCTTTGAAACCATACATGTTATTTTTCTTCAAACTGATCAACGGCCTCGTCTTCCGCCATCTTGAGTTTCTCAAATTCACTTTTCAACGTTAGCAGTGAGCCTTCTGAACTCGCTCGACACCAACATACCGTGCCTTCATAGCCGTCCATATTTCTCGTGCATTCTTGTATTGAGAAATCTGAAGAATAATATCACCATCCATCACTTGAAATAACACAATAGCCCATGTGATGTAATTTGTTCCATCAAATTTTGAACTTGCAGTGATATCCCCCGATCGCTTTGGGTTGGATTATCGGATCTTCTTTGTCACTTGCCATTGACAGTGTTTAACCTCCTTGCTCCACTTCGTTGGAACAAATAGAATGCAATCAGTTCAAAAACTTTTTCAGAATCAAACTCGTTTGCTCGAAAAAACCCTGTTACAACTACCTCTTGGAAAACCGAATCACCCATTGTTGTCTTCGAAACAAAAAGCCAAACCCTTTTTGACTTTTGCCTTCTTCAATAATAATAATAATAATAATAATAATAACTCAACTATTATTTTCTTTTCTTTCGAATACGTTGTAATAGTAGCACAATTCAAGAACCAACAATATCTTGTTTTTCTCTTCCTGAATTCTCAACTAGACATAAAAGTCAAAACGAACCAACATAACCTGCTTGTGATAATTATATAATTATTCTATCACAAAACAACAAACCAATTTGTCTTCTCCGTTCAAACAAACATAGCGACAACCAATCTACAACGGTGATTAGAAAACAGCAAACGAACCTCTATCATCGTTCAATCGCTAATCGGAACTGGCTATGAAACCCAGTGACGCGGGCGGCCACATCGATGACAACGCTCGGAACTTAGTCGTCGGTCAATATTTCTTCTCGGCGTGGCTTGGTCTCGATGGCATAAGCTGACAACGGCGGTCTTCTTCTCATCAGCAACTGTGTCTGACTCACACATCAGCGGCGGGCTCTTCTTCTGGCGACAACAGCTTAGTCGATTTATCGATTTCTTAAACCTTTACTCTGATACCAATTCAAGTTCCGATCGATAAACAAACATGAATAAACAACTAACTCTCATTTATATTAATCAGATTATATAACTCAAAAAACTGATTACAAGTTCTCAAAACCTAACTCAGTTTGACTCTTAATGAACCTTAACTTGGTTGTATTTTATCCTCTTATAAAGTTAACTCAACTAAGATAACAAGAAACTCAATAATCCTAACTTGATCATTAAGCAACTCACTAATTACCTATTTTGAATATTTGGATTGTACCTTTACATTATGCCAAACAACAATTAAGACAACAATTTCAAGCTTTGAGCACTGAAACAAAGTCCAGTATCAACTATTAAAACATGCGGATTAATAAAGGAACTTAAAACAAGAAACAAAACATTAAACTAACAATAAAGCAATATCAATATTTGACTAACAAACATATCTAATAAGAAAGCGCAACCGAATCAAGATCAAATTCTACATGTAACAGAATCAAATCAAACTAACAAACAACAAAGTATTTAATTAAAAGTAAAAAACCAAAAAAAAAACAGTTTATTAAAAGCAAATAAATAACAATCAACTAATAGAATATGAAAAACAACAACCTCTGAACTATAAAAATCAAAGAAAGCTTCGATAAATTCAAATGAGAACACAAATCAAATATCGATTGAGGGTGCACTCAGATTGAACATGCCTTGATTTGTCTTTGATTACAAGTATTAAACATAAAATTTATAGTTCCCTTAACGATAAATAAAATTCATAAACTGATAACACTTGCATAACATTCTACCCATCCATTTAGTTACAGCTTTTGAGTTTTGTACTTCACATGATACAACAATTTTACAACAAAAAATAACCAACAAATTTGTGGCATAAAAATAAAAAGAAAAGGAATACAATTTAAGTGAGCCCCCTTTCACAACATATAATAGGCTCATAATCTCATTTACATTCTACAACTTCATACAAATGAACCCGGAAACCGCCAATATTAACCGATCAAAACAATAATACCTAAACAGTTTCTCATCACTAGCAACCGACCTGACCTTGAAACTCAAGAAACACAAGTGCAGCACCATAATGAGCCAATGCACCCATGATCACAAAACAATGAAAGATCTGATGGCTATGACCAGCAAGGTCAAACCAACCAGGCTTCCATCTTTCTGGGATCCTGGTAACATAAAACATCGTACCCGTCAAATAAGAAACCGCCATTGCTATTTCATAAACCAAGATTCCATTTCTTTGAGGTGCGTGCCAGTTCATCATGACAACATGAACCGCGGGTATGAGCCCAAAAAGGCCCATTCCCATGAACAGAAAGGCCCGAAAAGAGCGAAACTTTCCACTTGATAGGGCTGGTGAGAGCAGGGTTATAACGGTAAAAACACCCATGAGTGTGATGCCACCAAGGTACACGAATTGCCACACGGGTTCGCATTGGAAAATGTAGTAGATTGGTGGAAAGAATGAGGAGATGATCATGACGGTAATGCCAACATAATCCATTTGGAGGAGTATGAGGTTTAGGTGGTGCGAGTGGCAGCCGAACAGGTGGCAGGTGCTACTCGAGAGGAGGCAGAACATTGATCCGCCTAAGAATACAAAGAATGGCCACCGTGTAACCGCCATTAGTGCCGGTTCGATCTCCATGTCTAGCGATGATCCATGAATTAAGTCTATGAGTTTTGGTGTACCCTGTAATAAAGCACCATGGAAGTTTAGAAACTAACTCAGTTATTTTATTAATAAAATTAATTAAACATAACTTTTTATAAACTAACAAATTCGTTTATATATATATATATAATTTTAGATTATATAATTATGCAATGTTTTGAAATATATAAGCATCCAACTTAAAATTTGACTCAAATATATACAATATAGTTTTAAAAATTATATTTTGATAATATTAAATTTATTTATACAATATTAAAAGCTAAATTGGTTATTAAATAAACAAAGTGATTCATAAGAAATAAATATAAAAATAAATGATGAGCTGGAAATGCAAGGAGGTTTGTGATAAATTGCTTGGTAAAGTTGGTGAGAAAGTTTGTGGTTGTCTGTTATGTGTCAAATGACCAGTTTTTTAATTTATGGGCTGCAGAATATTCTCTAAATATTTAGATGGGCATTTTGTAATTTATCCATAGCATTTGGTATGGTACACATTGTTTCATCAAAACTAAGAAATATCTAAATCATTTGCAATCCTCAAAAAATACTAGTTTGACCTAGAAAGTCAAAATGTGTCTCCTTATGAAGCCGAACCAAAGTGTCAAAGTCAAACAACCACGTACCATGATCGAACTATGTGAGGCATTTCCGCCTGAGCTTAACGGGAAAGACCTGAAAATTAAAATACAAGTTAAGACATATATAAACTAATATAAAAACACTACCACTTCTCAAGAATATCATTATCATCAACATCAACAAAAAACAAAGCCTTGCTTAACATGTTTTACAACCTGTTTAAAGATTCTTTATTTGGATAATCAATGATTAATTTCTTTCCAGTTTTTGACAGCAAACTATGGGTCACAATATTCTTCTAATTTGTGAACATGTAAGGATATTTTTTGACAGTTTTCCAACTAATAAGAATCAAGAACAAAATAGTCAAATTTAACTAAATTATGTATGCAACCATAAAAACTTCTTTTTTTTTTACATTCGCTTCCACTACTATACCGACAACAAATTTCTTCTAAGTCTAGTTAACATGAAAATAAAACCAGTTTCTTGGAATTAATCTAGCTTTATGAAAATGGAGAAGAGGGAGGGAAAAAAAGAACCTTTACATACCAAGTTAATAAATTGAGGAAATCTGAAACTTGAGGCACATGCATTATGTTTGTAATGGTCAATCCCACAAATACAACAAATCCAATTAAATGCCTGCACATGAACACAAGCAAATAGACAAAAATGTCAAAAGGACTACTTTTATACTATAAAACAACATAAGTTTGATAGAAAATAAGAATGAAAAAAGATCATGGTTGATGGTTCATCACCACACTTCCCTGTTAACAAATAATCATTTTATTTCTATTTTCAGTTTTCATCTATATTTTCTACTTTTAAGTAATGGTAAAACGTAAAAGGTTTCATTTTGTCGCTTTTTAAATAAACAATGTTTATTGTAACTTCATTACCAATTCTAGTAAAATTGGTTAGTAATAATGGTAATTCTGGTAAAACTTTTTTTTGAATGACCAACAAAGCCCGACCACCAAGGTACATCCATTGATAAAAGGTCATCCACGTCCGTGATCACAGACAATGCAAACCACGCCGAAGGCCAGTTATGGTAAAACCACGGGGCAGCGCTAGAGCACTTCACCTTTGATAATTTTTATAAAGTGGCAAGGACATATATCAAGAAAAAAAGTCATGGTCAAAGTACAAGCTCTTATGCACATGGTACAACTTAAATCAATTTCTGAAGGAAACCCGCAAAACATTAACACTAGCAGAGATGCAATCTCCAATAAAATTGGAATGAAGCTTTAACTAGTTAAAATTCAGAAACAATAATCATGTAATGTAACTTGGAGGGAGAAACATGAATACTTACGTCCATACATTGAGTGTTTCATTGTGCCAACGAAATAGACTGAAAAGTGCTTGCTTCAATGGCCAATCAGCTCTGTAATGATTCAAGATAAACTCATTATCCTTCATGTACTCGGGCAATTCTTCAAATCTCACCAACTGGTTATAATCTCTACGGATCTCGTCTTTCTTCTTCTTCTTCTTCTTCTTCTTCTCATTGGATGTGGCATTATTATTATTATTATTATTATTATTATTTGAGATCTGTTTAGATCTTCTTTTCCAAACAGACCCATCAGTTCTGGAGTTCATGATGCTGAGATTTGAATAAAAATAATTATAACGTGTTGATGAATGAACCAAAGATGGATTTATGAAATGAAATGGGTGGGATTTGAGTTAGTTAAGGCAAGTGCTGTACCTACAACTTGTTTGTTGTATTGTGTGTATGTACATTCAAGGCACCCACTTAACTTAATATCAAAAGACGTGTAATAAGTAGATCCTTACAGGATCCCATATTCTATTTATATTCCCTTGGCTGGCTGCCTACTTTCGTCTTATGAATTTATTGTGTCTTAGGTTTTTGTTTTTTTGGTTTTTCATTTAACACCCAACGAATCTTTCAAATAAACTACTGGTAAAGTTTATCATTTCGGATACACTTTTCGATTCAAGAAAAACCCTCACTTAAGGCCAACATTTGCGAACACTTGTCCGAAGGCACGACTGTGTGGTGTGGTGAAACCTCGTTCAGTTCAATGATCCAACGGATAAAAGTCACATAATCGCTTAGTTTCTCATTACCACCCGATGTCATCGAAATTAAATGATGGGGGAAGGCAGAAATTGACCATCGGTCGCATGAGACACTAGGTTTCATTGGTATAGTGGCATTATTGTAATTTTACATTTATAGATGTTTGTTAAATGTCTATTAAACTTAAATCACACGAATATTTATGTTACATGTAACTTTCATGTATCATGGTCCTATCACTTGTGGTTCAGGTTTTTTTTTTTAAAAAGTTTAATCAAAACCCGACTCTAATAATAATAAGTTTGATCGGTTTTAGGTATTATGATCTGGATGCGAGTGAGATCAGATCAGATGAGTTCTTTAGGTTCTGGCAAAATTAATGGCCCTAAAATAAATAACAAAGAATAAATAAAAATAAATTTACACGTTTCTGAAGACTATATTTACTTTTATTTTTCGATGAATAATAATAAACCAAAAACACTTGTTGGTAGACATAGTTTCATTTGCTTTTATGTTCTATACAAGGTTAAGCTTGCTCAATAGAAATTCATTGATAATGTATCGTTCATAACTTATGCATCGATCTTTGAAGAAACACAAATCTATCCATTAGGCTTAATGACTTAGTCTAAGGGTTATGGTTAAGTATCTCCCATGATGGGTTGGAATCTTTCTTGACGCAGACGAGTGCTTCCTGCAAAACAGAATACCGTGAGCTCGTTATGAGGAATATGAGGGGGGGGGGGGGGGTGGATTCTCTTGTAACCACCCTCCAGCGTGAAATCAATATTTGTTATGTGGTAAGAGTATATAGAGAGAGTGTATGATATTGGATACTTGATCTCTTTACTGTTTGGAGGTGTTGTGGTTGTTTATAGCCGGAGGAGATAGAGTATGGCCAACTGTCTTGTCAGGTTCCACCAATTATATTCTACATTCGTGTGATTATGGAGGTTGGTGGGCATCATGGCCTTTAATATTGACGTGGTGTACTATTTTGTACCGTTCTTTATATGTTGTTCATTCCTCATTGGTTGGGCAATAATCCTAATGTATATTCTTTCTTTTTGTCCCATGCTAGTGAAGATCTTAGCGCTACCATTCCCAAGGTGTCAGGAAATGTTTATTATATTTGGCCACTTTTCTGACGCCATGCTCTCCGTCTGACGCTTGATCCCTTCACTTAACGGAACCTTATATTATATATTAATTAAGAATGGGTTTAATACCCTACCTCTACAATCTTAGATAAGACAGCAACATATTTTAGCTTTTATCAGTTAAAATAGATAAATAAATTGAAAGACTATAATACCTTTTTTTAATTTTAGT
This sequence comes from Bidens hawaiensis, assembly GCF_021521415.1. Taxonomy (NCBI): domain Eukaryota; kingdom Viridiplantae; phylum Streptophyta; class Magnoliopsida; order Asterales; family Asteraceae; genus Bidens; species Bidens hawaiensis. Next base: position 2,940 of record NW_027498343.1, on the reverse strand, counting down.
CATTTGTTTAATGAAAGTAAACAAATAAAATATAAATAGCATAACTGTGATTATTAATCATCTAATAAATTATATATACTTTACGATTTAAAAAGTATGGAATTGTCTATGCCTAATGTTTTATTCTTCATCAATAATTTTGTTTCACATGTAATCACATTCCTCAGTGAAAATTCAATTATTTAATTTAAGGGTGCATATACATATATACTCACAGATGTACACTTAATAATATGCATGATTCTGCTGCTCAGTTCCACCAAACTTGAAACCAAATTACTTGACAGCGAATAGCATCGGTGAAGGCTGCAAAAAGGAATCCGTAGAAGAGATCAAGGCTTCTAAAATCGTTCCGTCTAATATAGTCTGATTTTAAGAAAAATGTGTTATTAAAATTCTTCGTGCTCTCAAAAGAAAATACCCCAATCTTTCAATCGCTAGCCGGGAACACTCCCAGTTAATGAAACTTTTATCATCACTCATAACTTTCACCTTATTTTCTTCTAACACTTCCAAATTAACAGGACACTAACTCTTTTAGTTTTCTTGCTGAAAGATTATTCTTTTAATAATGTGGCATGCTTATGTGGCATTTAAAAAAAAACTTGTATGTCTCACAACACCACTTCATCTTTCTTCTCTATAAAACCTTAATCTTCATACATAATCACCACCCACCCACCTCAACCGATCAAAGCCCCCGCCGCCACATGACCATTCGTTGTCACACTATCCAACTAATTAACTAGATGCTTTGTATAGAGCTTTCTATGGGCGGCTCAAACTACCATTAGACGGTATGTCATATCAACGTTTCAGAAATGTCATTTTAAGTCCTTGAACTTTTAAGTTTCATAACCAGATTTGGTCCTTTGACTTTCGGATCAAAAATAATCCCAAACCTTTACTTAAACTCTGAATACTCGTATATCCACTCTTATATACATATATAATCATACATGGTGCTGAGGGTGGCAAATGTGACCCATTGGCTTGAATGAGTTGTATTAAAATGTATATAATGAATCAAACTAATCAAGCTAAAAATGAATATGATTGAAACGGGTCAAAACGATTTGACATTTCTTGAAGGTTTTTTTTATGGAACGAGAAAAACGGAAAAAACTTTTTAGTATTTTTACATTTTTAGTTTTTGATTTATGTTTCAAGTTATAATTTTTTAATTATTGTTTTTGAATATTTTTTAACGGGGGTAGAGATAAGGTTGTATACATCTTACTCTCCTCAGACTCTACTATAGATTTACTATTGGTGGGATATACTGAGTACGATGATGATGATGATGATGATAAATATTTTTAAATGAGAGGTTTTTGAAATGGGTCAAAATGGGTCAAAATGGGTTGAGATTTCAAAAACCCCTCTTTAAAAAATTAAAATAAAAATAATTAAAAAATTACAACTTGAAATGTAAATCAAAAACTAAAAAAGTAAATATACTAAAATTTTTTTTCTGTTTTTCTCGTTCCATAAAAGAAATCTCGAGAAATGCCAACCCGTTTTAACTCGTTTCAATAATTTTTTTTAATTTGACCTATTATATATATTTTAATACAACTCATTCAACACATAAATTACATTTGTCACCCCTAATTGTGTCGCATAAAACTTCCTTCAAAACACCATTGAAGAGAAACCATAGGTTTAAAATTTTGACTCACTAAAAACTTTGCATACGCCTAACCTAGTCCCTTTAATGTCATTACATACATATTGCATACAACGTATGACAAAGAACATATCTAAGTGCCACATACAGTTACAGCATACTTATTATTTTAACCTTTTAAATGATGTTGTGTATCTAGCTTTTTATCACTTTCACAATGGGCACATTTCAAGCATCCCAAGTGTTTATATATGATATACATACCTTTTAAACAAGAGAAATCTGCTATTTGCCTCCCTGGTTTATATCGTCGCTAGATGGGTTAACCACTGAAAAAGATTTTGCGAACTGTGGACCACTGTGAAAATTGGGTGGGTTAGTCTGTCTCCTTGCCGTCAGTTGACCGTGAGTTGACTGACCAAAAAACATTGAAATGACCATTTTACCCCTGAACCTATAATTAATCCTAAAACTAAATACCAAATTTCGTGTAAATGGTAGAGTTCGAACCCCCGACCCCTAGTTTAATAACACACAAGAACAACCAGTTGAACTGAACTAACATTTAAAAAAACTATACAACATGTAATATATATTAACCATTTGAATTAAACTATTTGAAATGAAACTTCATACAATATGTAATATATAATCTGTATATATATTCTATATATATATATTCATCGTATTTTTTTAAACGGCCATTTTTTTGTAAAAAATCAAACGAGTCGTTTTTAGTAAACTTTTAGCCCGAAAACAACGAAACGACTCGTTTTTTAGTAAACTTTTCGTCCGAAAACGACGAAACGGGCCGTTTTTTAGTAAACTTTTCGTCCGAAAACGACGAAACGGTCCGTTTTTTAGTAAACTTTTCGTCCGAAAACGACGAAAAGTGTCGATTTTTAGTAAACTTTTCGTCCGAAAACGACGAAAAGTGTCATTTTTTTAGTAAACTTTTCGTCCGAAAACGACGAAACGGGCCGTTTTTTAGTAAACTTTTCGTCCAAAAACGACGAAAAGTGTCGATTTTTAGTAAACTTTTCGTCCGAAAACGACGAAAAGTGTCGTTTTTTAGTAGACTTTTCGTCCGAAAACGATGAAACGGGCCGTTTTTTAGTAAACTTTTCGTCCGAAAATGACGAAAAGTGTCGTTTTTTAGTAAACTTTTCGTCCGAAATCAACGAAACGGCTCGTTTTTTATTTTAATTTTCGCTCAAAAACGACGAAACGGGTCGTTTTTTATTGTAATTTTAGCTCAAAATAGACGAAACGGGTCGTTTTTTATTGTAATTTTAGCTCAAAAACGACGA
>NW_027498342.1:0-96055 GCF_021521415.1 Bidens hawaiensis | reverse complement strand
AATGGGCCTGAAGCATTCTATAAAAGGAAGGAGCTTTCATTTATCTGGGTAAAGATGGACTGTCAAAACACAGCCAAATCAAAGGACATTATGGTGGGGGACACCCCTTCAGTTTAAACCCCCTCCACATGTTACCACTCATAAACTACAAAATTAACTTACCCCACCACCCCTCCCCTCCCCTCTACTATGAGGTAATTCAATTCTTATCTAGATGTAGATTCAAATGTGAAATAAGCTAAAAAAATCTATAATTTTTTTAATATTTTATTTTTAATGGGAAGGGTAGTTTGGTAATTTCATTTGGACTTAACTGTAACTGTAAAATTCAACACATTAACTGCTAAGGACCACCCATGTTATGAAAACGTAACTATCGAGCCCATTTGTGAACATTTTTCCAACCATCAAGGTTAACCATGTTGTTAAGTCTTAATAAAAAAATTATCAAATCATTTGTTGTGTTGGAGATGTACCCAATTCACTTTTCCACACAAAACAGTCAAATTCTTTTGCATATCATTTGGAGTACTAAAAGCCTAAATCAGTTTCCGCTGACACAAACAAGGCCAACGGCGCCGGTGTTACCAACATAGCCAATGAAACCTAAACGTATACCCGATGAAGGCCCCTTATGCCCCCTTATAATAACAAAATCGACATTTGTAGTCACAAATAGCATATCTATCTTTACTCGCGTATACTTCTTTAGTTCAAAAATAACACAAACTAAAAGTTGCGTGAGTAGAAAATATAGATACGTAGATCTGTTGCTGCGTCAGTTATTATAGGTGACGAAAAGAAAGACATTCTTTAAAGGTGAAACAGGTAAAAAGAACAAATACTTGAATCTAATTCGTGTAGCATATATTTATAGTAGACACATGACCAAATATTCGTGCATCTCATGATTATATACGAGAAATTATTCTAACATGATCCTAATAGCAAACTCAAAAAAATGGATACTTTCATTTATCTAACCATAAGTTTTCAAGACTTACACCGTCTTATTCACACAAATACATGTTAATGTGGGGCTAATAGTATAATAGTAACAACGTAACATACTAGCATAACCCTCAAAAGAGCATACATACCTTTGGAGTTTATTGGCACAAACCAAAGTACACAACACAAAGAAGAAAGTTAATCAGAGAAGAAAAAAAACCTATGGTTAGGGCTTCAAGAACCCATAACAGCGCAATTGTAAACAAACACACCAGCATGTTCCTTAGCCCCAAGAACCTTCCAATCCAAGACTCCATTTTTAACCCCTGATTTTGGGTTCCATGAGTTAACCACAATGGCTTCACCCTCTGGACCCCTTTGACCACCCACAACCAAAAGCTCATCCCCACAAGCCCTAAACGCTAAACCCCAACCGTTAGACGAATCAGCCCGAACCGGAAGCCGACCCAAAACATCCCACGAATTCTTCTCTTTATCATACTTTTTTACCATATTCGTCAAATACTCAACCGCGTATAACTCATTATTAACAACCGCCACAAGTGGTGGTGCCATTGCAGCCCGGTTCACATTCGGGTACATTCCTTCAATTTTCCTCCATTTCCTTATTTTAAGATCAAATTCTTCACCACACGTTAATGAGTCGTTCGGATTCGTCATTCCTCCGATAACATAAAACTTTTCATCCATAAAAAAACCAGCACATAACCTACGTGGGGTATGCATATTGGGTAGCATTTCCCACTGGCCCGTTAACGAATCATATAACTCCACCGAGTTTAAAATATTACCATTTTGGTCACTACCTCCCGCAACTATAGCAACCGACCCTAAACTCCCCGATGCAAACAAACAACGCGGACGGCTCATATTATCACACTTAACCCAGTTTCTGTATACCAAACTATACTTCCATATCGCAAACTCAAACAACTCTCGCCCAAAAACCAACAACTCACCACCTACCGCTAACGACTCTTTATCCGCATGATTAAAACACTCATCACAAGGGATCTTAGGCAGTTTCATCCAGTTTTTGGTAACCTGATCAAACGCCTCCCATCCTCTTGGATCACAAACCATATACACCCAATGCTCTATAATCTTCAACTGTTTTCTTCTCTCATATAAATAACCAGTCTTTATAAGATCATTAAACTTAGAATTTAAACAGGAAAGCGAAGCGTAATCGAATCTACAAGCTTTCGCGAGACAAATTAACGCTACATCGTCGTATAATCCCGGAATAAGATGATCATCATCTGTTCTCTTGTGCTTCATCTTTTCTGCCTTGAATAAGTTGTTTAATCTTACCTATACCTATTAACTATACCTATACCTATACCTCCAAATTAAGACTACTGTTGTATTAATATTATCACCTCATCTCAACAAATTAATATCCAAAATAAATGATTCTAACTATTCTACATCCTTCAATTTAGCCTATAATCATAATAATATCCTAAAAAAGCCCTAAAATCAATCCGTTAAAATCAAAGTTATACATCAATCCAAATTAAATCGGTAAACATTTAACTCAATTTCGTGGTGAAACTGAATCTAGGTTACAAACAGAAGCAACTGAGATCGAAATATAGAACCGGCATGAGAACGTTAGAGTTTTACCGTACGGTGACGGCGGATGACGGAGGTGCCGGAGGTGACGTGGACAGCCGGAGATGAGTGTTGATAAGCGGTTGAGGTGAAATGAAAGGAATAATATTATTGTTATATATATATATATTTATATGCGTGTGATTCTGTGTGTGTGTGTATGAGGTGGATTGGAGAAGGATAAAATGGTACGTTTTGTGACAAAGAGAGAAGACTGAAACTGGTTGGAGAGAACATGGAGCGGAAGTGACAAGGGGTTTTATTGTTGCCAAAACTTTTATTTCCATTTCTACCCCTCGATGTTTCATTTATTATACATCACTATCCATTTCAATAAAATTATAGTATATATAGATTATTATAACTATAACTCGTCTTGGAAAAACAAATATGTTGAAATGGGTAATTAGGTATATCCTTCAAGTGGTTCAGGATTCTAGTCTTATGATGACACTATTGGAAGTGAAGTAGATTTACAAGTTGGTTAAGAAGGTATGTGAGTTAGAAATTTGTTGGTGCATAATGTCAGTAGTTCATAGTCTAGTGTCTGTAATGTTTAATTATGTTTTGTATGTTTAAGCGAAGTTACTGACAAGTTCGCTTAACATGCGAACTTGTTAGTCAAGCGAAGTTATGGACAACTTCGCCTGAACATGCCAGGCGAAGTTGTCGTGTATAAATAGTCCTAGGTGACGGGTTGATTGTAATCGGTCGTTTAAGTTCGTGTCAGTGGTTCGAGTTCATTGTAACGTGAGGACGAGAGTCTGTAACGGTGATATTACATCACGTGTTTGAGTTATAATATAACGTGTGTTCGTGTTTCGTGTGTTCGTGTGATTCGTGTTCTATACTCGTAACGATCTACGCAGGGATTCCGCACCTGAGTAGACCGAGATATCTCGTGCGATCCGTCCAGGGAACCTACAATTGGTATCAGAGCATTTGCTCGATTGTGTGGTTCGGGATATTCACGCGGGTGTAGAATTCGTTCCGTTTCGACTATTCGCGGGACGTGTTTTCTGTGTTTTTGAGTCAATCTTACCTCCTACCATCGTGTTCAAGCCTTTGCACCGTCAAAAACCTCGTAAAATCCAGATTTCAGATCTGCAAAAACGTCCGTGTTCATCAGGCGAAGTTGCCGTCAGGATACGTAGGGTTTCGGCGAGATATAAGGTTAAGCGAAGTTATCCACAACTTCGCCTACCTTCTCAAGTTCGCCTTAATCAGCGAAGTTCTCTACAACTCCGCCTACCTCCTAAGTTCGCTTACCTTAAGCGAAGTTAATCATCTGCGAAGTTCTTCAGCGAAGTTAATCAGCGGCGAAGTTAAGGCTTAAGCGAAGTTATCAGTAACTTCGCCTACAGTACTTTTCAGAAAATTTTTGTTTTTTTCGGGTTTCTTACTTTTCGGGAAAGATGTCGTCGATTAACATCTCTGAGTTAGTGAAGATGGAAGTTGAAGTAGGGTCAGCTACTAAGGCCCCAAGATTGCTGAAGGGAACCGATTTCGTTGCATGGAAGGATCGGTTCATACAATACGTCAAATACCAGGATGCGAAGATGTGGGTATGCATCCAGGATGGTTATATTCCACCAGTTATGGAGTATGAAGGTCGTGATCAAATAAAAAAATATAGCAAAATGGAAGAAGAAGAGAAAAAGATGTATGAGGCCGAGAGCAAGGCTCATGCTACTATTACTATGGCTCTTCCACAAGAGATCCTTCATACGTTTAGAAAGTACAACGTCAGCAAGAGAGCTTTGGGAAGCTCTTGAGAACAGATTTGAAGGGAATGTAGGAATCCGTGCTTCAAAGATAAAATTGCTCAAAACCCAGTTCTCAGTCTTCAAGTATTTGAAGAATGAATCTTTAGATGATATTATCACTCGATATTACCATCTGATGACTGAATTGAGCAACTATTCAATTTCCTACCGAGAAGAAGAAATAGTTGAGAAGCTTCTAGATGCTCTCCCACCAAAATGGGAGATGTACACTGTGCTGATGAGGGACAACAAGCTCAGAACCTTTGAGCTTAACATGGTCAGAAAAGAAACACCTATGGATCAGGTTCAAGATCCAGGTATGTATGGAGCTAAAGTCAACACTAGCTCAGGATCGAAGACTGAATCTGCTGCCTACTACTCGAAGGGAGAGTCGGGCGCAAACTCATCACATGAGGGTCATGTGTCAGTCAACACAAATGGTGATGTTTGCTATGTTGCAGGTGGATCGAGTGGTTCTCTACCCCAGGTAAGCAAGAGTAGTTGCTCTCCAAGTATTCCCAACAACAACTACTCCAAGATGCCTATGAGTGTCAAGTCTGCTGAAGAGCAGTTTGGTCTCTATGCTTCTTTTATTGCTTCCTATGAGAACTACATTCAAGGGAAGGTTGTTGATCCAGCTATGTTGGATGAAGACTATGACCAGATTGATGCTGATGATCTGGAGGAAATGGATCTGCAATGGCAGATGGCCATGATTGTAAGAAGAGTGAAGCGGTTTATGAGGAAGACCGGGAGAAAGTTTGTCGGTGGAAAGCCAGGGTTTGACAAGACGAAGGTGAGATGCTACAATTGTCAGCAAAACGGTCACTTTGCTAAGGAATGCAGGAATGAGCGTGTGGAACGAAGTCAGGGCAGGTCTACACAGCAAAGTGGGGGTTCTAAAGATTATAGCGCAATGATGTCCAGAGAAGATGGTGAATACAACTGGAACCTGCTTTCTAAAGAAACTTTTGAGCAGGCAAATTTGGCGAAGGTTGAAACTGAAGAAAATGAGAAGGTTACCGGAGAAGAAAAAGCTCTTACGGCAGACGTTAATGACCAGCTCTCCGAGGTATGTTTTAAACCTACATACTCTAAATGTGAAAACTTGTCTGAGCAATTAGCAACTATAACCGATCAGTATGTTAGGTTGGATGCTGAATTTAAAACCCTAAAAAAAGATCATCATTTTACAAAAGCAAGAGAAAATAGCTATAAAGTCAAAATAAAAGCTTGTGAAAAAGATGTTCAAAGTCTAAAAACAAAACTTGCTAAAAAAATTGAAGTGATTGATTTAAGCTATGAAGTTTTGGAGGAAAAAACCAAACTAATTGCTGATAGAGAAAAACAGATTGCTGATCACCAGGTAAAAGTGGTGGAACTGAATAGAAAACTAGAGCAGTTCAGAAATTCCTCTGCTATTCTTTATCACCTTGTTAGTGATCAAGGTTCCTCTGCTAAGAGAGGAGGAATCGGTTATCATGAGGTTCCACCACCTTATAATCACAATTACACTTTTAACCCGAGTGTTCAGAAATCTGTTGACTTTGAGGTTGCTCAGACAGTACCAGTTAAAATAACTTGTAAAGAACCAAATATTAGTGGAGGCGAAACAAGTTCGCCTGTTTCAAGTGTTAAAATTTCTGATCCAAGTCCAGTCTCATCGGATTCGGATAAGTCATCCGAGTCTGGTAAGGCAAAAGAGGAGGTGGTATTACCCAATGGTGGAGAGAAAGATAAGACGAATAAAAAGAGTACTCCACTAAACCCGTACGTCCCACCATATGTGAGACGAATGGGCGGTAATAAAGCCTCGACATCTAAAACACCGGTTGATAAAAAGGTTGAGCATAGGTGTTGTTTTAGATGTAATCAATTAGGGCACCTAGTTGCAGATTGCCCTTTGAAGCAGCGATTCAGAGGTGTAAGGCCTACTAAAACTGAGAATAAGCCTAATAGTAATCATCATACTGTTAAAAATGAAAACCATTTAAAATTCAAAAATGTGACTAATTCAGGTTTTCAAGGATCAAATCTCAGTTTTACACTGCTAATAACCAAACCACAAGCTATAATTCTTTCAATTCACAAAGGTTTGAAGGCCTCACAATCAATCTACAAGGAGGTATCCTAATTGGACTTACAGGAATTATCGAGATACTAACTTTGGAAAGCCAAAGTTTGGGATGTATAGATCCAAGACCAATTGGTCTTGGGTCCCTAAATTCTAATCTTTTGCTTTATTGTGCAGGAACAGTTGAACAGGGCTGCCAACAATCTTTGGGTTGTAGATAGCGGCTGTTCCCGGCACATGACGGGTAACAAATACTTGTTACACGATTTGAAACCTGTTCAAGGAGGGAGAGTGAGCTTTGCCGGTGAAAGTGGAGGCAAGATTACAGGAATGGGAACGGTGTCGAACGGAAAGATGACATTGGAGAAAGTTAACTTTGTAGAAGAATTGAAGCACAATCTGCTGAGTGTGTCGCAGATCTGTGATAAGGAGTACACCGTTCATTTTACAAATAATGAGGCGATTGTGTTGCAACCTGGTTTTCAGATACCAGAGGAGTGGATTGTGATGAAGGCTCCACGTGAAAGAAATACATATATTATGGATATGAGGTCGACTGAAATGGCCACGGAAGAATCATGCCTTATGACAAAAGCAAGCGAATCGGAGTCCGAATTGTGGCATAGGAGAATGGGACACATTCATCTTCGGAAGATGAACCACATTGTCAGGAATGGACTTGTGCTGGGCGTTCCCTTGAAGAATTTCAATTTTGAAGATAAATGTATAGCGTGCAAGAAGGGAAAGCAGCACAAGAAATCCCATCTCACCAAGAAAGTCAATTCAATTGCCAGTACTCTAGAATTGCTTCACATGGATCTCTTCGGTCCCGTGAATGCAAAAAGTCTAGGAGGTACTTCTTATTGCCTGGTGATCACTGATGACTACTCACGATATTCGTGGGTATATTTCCTGAAATCAAAAGACGAAACGGCTCAGATGGTGAAGAATTTGATTACCAAAGTTGAGAACGTTATGGATAAAAGGGTTAAGTTCATCAGGAGTGACAATGGAACGGAGTTCAAGAATTTTGAGATGGAGATCTTCTGCCTTCAGAAAGGGATCGAACACCAATACAGCGCTCCGTATACACTGCAACAGAATGGAGTGGCTGAAAGGAAGAACAGAACATTAATTGAAGGAGCCAGAACAATGCTGGCTGATTCGAAGCTTCCTGTGGTGTTTTGGGCTGAAGCTGTTGCTACAGCCTGTTATGTTCTGAATAGAGTCTTAACTGTTAAAAGACTTGGTAAAACGTGTTATGAGCTTATGCATGGGAGAAAGCCCAACTTGAGTGGTCTTGAACCATTCGGGTCCCCTTGTTCGATTTTAAAGACAAATTCTAAATTTGGTGAAGTAGCCGATGAAGGAATCTTAGTCGGTTATGTTGTTGGGACTCCCAACAGACGTGTCTTTAATACATCGACCAGCAAGGTTGAGGTGGTGTGTAACACCGATATCACAGGTTACCAACCGCCAAAACCAAGCAACGGACCTGCTGAGTTTTTCGACTATGTTAAACTTTTTAAGTCTTTTAACATACCGTATTTGGATATTGCTGAAGAAGAAGAGAGAGTTGCTACGAAGATGATCCTTGATGAGGAAGAAAACCTATTGCAAAGACAGCTGATCGATAAATGTCAACCTTCCTCATCAAATGCTGTCGATACCCCTGCTACCTCGACTGAAGAAGAATTTTTCAATCCATTTCACTCTCAGCATGAAACAACCATTGACGAGCTCTCTTCTAACTTGGAAGACAATTTGCATGTTGGTTCTGTTCCGACCACGAGAATTCATAAAGATCACCCTTTGGAGAATGTGATTGGTGATGTGTCCTCTGGTGTACAAACAAGACGTAGCTTGAATGAGCACATCTGTGTTTACACAAGCATCAAGGAGACATGCATAATCAACGAATGCTTGTACACCTGCTTTATCAGCCAGATTGAACCGAAGAATTATCAAATGGCTCTCAAGGACAGCTCGTGGGTCGAAGCTATGCAAGAAGAGTTGGCTCAATTCAAGAAAATGGAAGTTTGGACTTTGGTTGAAAAACCGAAGCATGTGCATGCGATAGGCACAAAATGGGTGTTTAAGTGCAAGAGAGATGAGAAAGGGATTATCATAAGAAACAAGGCGAGACTAGTCGTTAAAGGTTTTAATCAACAAGAGGGGATTGATTATAATGAAGTGTTCGCTCCTGTCGCAAGGTTGGAAGCCATTAGATTGTTTTTGGCGTTTGCTGCTTATAAGAAGATGAAGGTATTTCAGTTGGATGTGAAGAGTGCGTTTCTGAATGGGAAAGTTGATGAGGTAGTGTATGTTGAGCAACCTCCGGGTTTTCCTGACCCAGACTTTCCTGATCACGTGTACAAGTTAAGCAAGGCATTGTATGGACTACATCAGGCACCTCGTGCCTGGTATTCAACTTTATCAGATTACTTGCTTGAAAATGGGTTTGAAAGATGGAAGATAGATAGCACGTTGTTCTTCAAGAGAGATGGAAGCGACTTCCTGCTGGTGCAAGTCTACGTGGATGACATTATCTTTGCTGCATCAAGAGTCTCCATGTGTCAAGATTTTGAGGCCGTCATGAAAAAGAGGTTTGAAATGAGTGCTATGGGTGAACTAACTTTCTTTTTAGGATTGCAGGTTGATCAGAAGAAGGATGGGATGTTCATTCATCAGACCAAGTATGTCCATGATGTGCTCAAACGCTTCAAGATGGAGGACAGCACTCCATTCGACACTCCAATCTGCGTCAATCACAAATTGGGTGCTGACTCAGACGGTGATGCAGATGTGGACCCAACTCAATATCGGGCTATTATAGGTTCTTTAATGTACTTAACTGCTTCTAGGCCTGATATAATGTTTGTTGTTTGTCTTTGTGCACGCTTTCAGGCAAACCCAAAAGAATCTCATCTGAAGGGTGTGAAGAGGATACTGAGGTATCTCAAGGGCAAACCGAAGCTGGGATTGTGGTACTCGAGAGGAGGAGACTTGGAGCTAGTCGCTTACACAGATTCTGATTATGGAGGGTGCAATCAGAGTCGGAAGTCAACAACTGGAGGATGTCAGTTTCTTGGTGGCAGATTGGTGTCGTGGCAATGCAAGAAGCAGACTTCAGTCGCAATTTCAACCTGTGAAGCAGAATACATGGCAGCATCCAACTGCTGCTCCCAGGTTCTTTGGATTCAACAACAGTTGCGCGACTATGGTCTGAATTTCTTACTTACTCCTATTTGCATTGATAACACAGCTGCTATCTCAGTAACTAACAATCCCGTGAAGCACAGTAAAACTAAACATATTGACATACGTCATCATTTTATACGGGATTGTGCTGAGAAGAAACTGATTGTGCTTGAAAAGGTGGATACGCTTGATAGTTTCGCTGATCTTTATACTAAAGCGTTTGACAAAACAAGATTTCAAAACCTTATCGAGCTGAATGGGATGATCAATCCCGAGTAACCATGCTTTTCATGTTATATTTAAAAAAAAAAAAAAAAAAAAAAAAACGTCACTATCGCTTAAAAATATGTCGGTTGCCTCAGTTTGAAGGACTTGTCTTCGGATATGTTTTGGTCCTCATTCTCTACTTGTAGAATTTGAGGATAGCCATTAACCAAAGGACTGAAAGTGACCGGGGCGGTTTATGATGAGTTTTCATTCTTTCGCTTAAAATTAGTCGATCATATTAATTAGTTAGAAGGACACATACTAGTATGTGGTCGGTCCAGCTGATCCATTGGATCTTCGGGATAGCCGTTTACCTGAAGACTTTGTTTTGGTCGGGGCGATTAATATTAAAAATTTTTTTAATGGGAAATGAAATTATTTTTCAAGTCTACTACTTCGTAAGAAGTTCGTTAGCTATGTTTAACAGAAAATTGATCCAACCTTGGAAAATGATAGATATACTGATTCTGTGTGATTAACTAGTGAAGTTATTAGGCTTAAAAGGCTTCAGGACAGTCATTGTATGTCATGGTAACTTTTTATGGTGCGTAAAAGTAGATGTGATACAAACTAAATCTACTTGATTTTACGTGGAAACTCCTTACGAGTTTTGCATGTCTTCATATATATCTTTCCGAATGATAGGCAGAAAAGCGATTACCCAGTCATACACGAGCCCGTAAGTGTTCTGATTCCCGTGAAGATAGCGTTTCAAGAAACTGCAGTGATCCAGATTCGGGACTTGCAGTTGTTTACTACTCTGAAGTCTATATGAATGTTTGAATAAAAAAAAAAAACTTATGAGTTATTGAAACATTCTAGAATTCAAAATATCAAGACTTCTCAATCATGGAGTAAGAAAGAGAACGGGAAGCAGATGAAGAGTACTTACAAACTTAATCAGACACTATGGGTCGAGGTCAATTCGGGGTGACTTGGGGAAAGCCAAATATGCTTTGAGAATAGATAGGAGGCATCATAATCTCTGAGTTGTTGCCCACTTAATTTTTGAGGCATAATTGAACCTAACTCGTATCACAAGAAACGATGAAAACCATCTTAAGTTATTTACCTGCTTACAACCTGTTTCTTTATGTCATAATACAGCTAAACACGGATCTATGTGACAGTCACGTAATTAGTATGATTCCTATTCGGATCTTTTCTAAAACGTAGTAGTCCCTATCGAGACTGAAATTTGATCCCTTGTACTTTATTTTTTAAAAGTTTCTTGTACTTAGTTAGTTTTATAATTTTGTATCTGGTTACTTGGACTTGATCGTGTTATTTAATTCTTAAAGGGAAGTTTTAAAAGTTAATTGCAAAATGTTCAAATTATAAGGGTTGATTTTGTAAATATAGGCGATGTTGTTAAACAGGCGAACTTGTGAATAACTTCGCCTAGGCGAAGTTAACCGTAACTTCGCCTGCATAACTCCGCCCCTATATAAGGATTTTCAAAGGTCATTCGTTCATTATTTTATATATCAGCGAACTTATTCTCGAATTTCACAGCGAACTTAATTCGTTATCATCTGATTATCTTTCTTCGATTTCAAACAGATTTATAGGTTTGTTGGGTCATCATATCGAATAATCAATGTTCATTGATGTTAATCTGAGGTCGTTTCGACTTGTTTCGTGACCTCGGTCGATCGACCTTTGTTACCGGATTGTCAAAACTGGTTTTTACGTGGTCATGAACAAAACGATCGTCCAGATACTCTTAATATCATGTGTTTTAGGCTTCTCAATCGTCAAAATTGACCGAAACATCAGATTTTCCGACTTAGATTCTGCTTACTGTTGTCGTTTCAGATTCAGGCGAACTTAAGGTTTGGGCGAAGTTATCCGTAACTTCGCCTGAGTCTAAACTTCGCCTGAGGCGATGTTGTGGTGAGGCGAAGTTATCCGTAACTTCGCCTGGACCTTTTAATTTTTTAATTATTAGACGAACTTAAAGATGAAGCAAAGTTGTTCCCAACTTCGCCCCAACTTTAACTTCGCCTATACAGATTTTATCACAACTTCGCTCATGGTAACAAGCGAACTTGTGTTATGCTTTAACGTTTATCTAACTTGATTCGTTTGTTGCAGATATGGCTGCTGTTGCCGGTGCTGGAGGTGCTAGAGGAGATGACGGAGATAATCAGAGGCAATTCTTCCCAGGTCACAACATGTTCATCACCTTAGACCCGGAAGCGAGCGGTGTTGAGGATTACCGCGAGATAATCACATTCCTCATTCGCTCGAGGATATTCCACGCTATCACTACGACTCTGCCGATATCCTTATCCAATATCGAGGATTTCTGGCAGACTGTGGAATACGATTGCCGTGTTGAGCCCCCGGTTATGCGAGCAACCGTCAACAATCAGGAGGTTCAGTTCTCATCTGAACAAATACGGGTGGCTTTACGGTTCGGTGAGGAGACTAGGGATGACCCTACAGAGTTTGTGGCTCCGTTCCGTGATGGAGCGTTTCTCCGAATGGGCTATTCTGGTCCATTAGGTGATACTCAGAGGAGGAAGGGTTTCCTACTCGATCAGTGGCGCTTCCTCATGCACGTAATGATTGTCTGCATGTCAGGGAGGAAGGCGGGCACTGACGGGATGGGTGCGACCATGCAGTCCGCAATGACTGCTCTGACTTATAACAAACGTTATAGCTTCAGTCAGATGGTCTTTTATGAGATCGATAGACAGAGGAGAGCGATGGCTCGTGAGAGGTTCATCATGTATCCAAGATTCATTCAGATGATCTTGAATCATGTTGCTCCCACGTTGCCTCAACGACGCCCAATACGATACGTGGAGAATGTGAGCAAACGTATCTTCGCTCAATGCCGCACATCCAGTGCGAGGAGCAAGCCTGAACTGCGTCCAAGGCATACTCCACTCTTTGGGTACTTAATAAACCCGGGGTATGTGCCAGCTCGTGGGGATGAGTTCAGAGACCCTCAACCACGACAGGTAGGAGCACCTCGAGATGTACCTGCTGTGCCTGTTGTGTCGGCTGAGGAGGATGTAGACCTTGATGCTGCATTTGGCGGCCAAGGATTCTTCGACATGGACCGGTTTGATCCGCAAGAAGAGGTGCAGGTCTCTGCTGCACAGGTTCGGGAAGTGAATGTTACTAGAGCAGCTACGACGGTGGCTGACTCAGATCTTGATGATGTTATGGATGAGGCGAGAAGGATGTTGGTGACACGAGAAAGGACGTTAGGGAAGAGAAAGAGGACAGTTGATGATACTGAGTCAGAAGAAGAAGAAGAGGATATTCACAAGTTGATTAGACGTTCAAGACGGGAAAGGACAGGTGCAGGTATGGGAGCTGGAGAGACTTCAAGAGTTGTACGTTTCACTCCATCCGCACTGTCAGGTATGTCGATTGTTCCTACATCTGTACAGGTCACAGGTTTAAGCGCCGCGGAAGTTCCCGTGGTGGCTACATCAGCTGTCGGCATCCCATCAATCACTACTATCAAGCTGACGACTACGGAGATTGTGTCTTTACCACCTCCAACGCTTACTCCTTCAGAGGTGGTGGCACAATTTGTAGAGTCGACAGTCGTTGCAACTGCAGGGTTGTCGGTCACGATACCACCTGCGGTTACGTCCACAACTGCTTCTGATGTCCCGGTTACATTCGAGATCCCTGCTGAGTATACTCAAGACACATCTAACATGAGGTTTGATTTCGATGCAACCCTCTCAGACTCGGAGAGAATAGCTGCACTTGAACGGGTCGTGGCAGAGCAATCGAGGATAAACTTTATCCAGACCCAGGCTATTCAGCGCCTTGTAGCAGAGAATCAACTACAGTCGTCCCTCCTGGTTGAACATGGGCGAATTATAGATGCTATGAAGGAGTTCTTGGCATCTCAGGGGGAGACAAGCTGTAGAGGCGACGAGTTAAGGACAAAGAAGAGAAATGATAGAGACGATGATCCCAATGCATCGAAAGGTGCAGGTGGTGAGTTGCCAAGAACTACTCAAGCTCTTGGGACTTCCACAGCTCAGGGGGAGTCTGCAAGTGCAGTTGGTGGTGATGAGGTGGTGATGGTTGATGATGAAGATGATGTGATTGATACTTTGAAAGAATTAGATGATGATATGCTAGATGATGATGTGATGTTTGATGATGATGTGCTGCCTATTGAGGAGATTGAGAAGATTGGCGCACAGATTGTGATTGAAGAAGATGTTGAAGAAGGTGAAATAGTAGAAGAAAATGTTGAACACGAGATCCCAGATGTGGAGAAAGCAGATATGGGTAATGAGACAGTAATCGATGAGACTGAATGGGAAGAGCAGCCTAGGTGGAAGGAAGGCTATGCTCAGTGGTTCGTCAAAACGAAGAAACCAGCGGTCCCTACAATGTTTAAAAAGAGTTACAATATTAAAGGCTATGCTGAAGCGAAGAAAGGGATTATTTGCTGGATCTATGATGAGCAGTTGAAGCTCTTTGTGATTAAACGGTATGACGGCGTTCAGTACTTTAAAAGAATGTTAAGGTCGTTGAATACACTGCCGGAATGTGAAGTGAAAGACTTAGCCAGATTGGGGTTAATCAATCGAAATGACGATAATATGGCTAGAGTCATTGAGAAAATTGTATGGAGAGAGAGTATAAAAGAAAAGAAGTTTGAGCTGTTGAAGCCGCAGAAGGGAAAACTTGTTGAAGACAAGGATAGAGGTTTGAGAGCTGATGGAAAACCTTGGATGGTCATGAAGTATAAACCGATCCGGTGCCTTAAAGAAGTACCGATGAAGCTAATGCCCAAGGATGTGCTTAAAGACCTAAAGTGGTGGTATGTGGATTGTGAGACAGCAGAGGCGGTGATGGAAGACGAGGATGAACAAGAGCTCCTAAGAGTTTACGATCCGATGCATTTGGTAAACTTATCGCAAGCTGATCTGAAGGTGCTTAATGAGAAGAAAATCTTTTATATTCCTGCTTGGAAGGATGAAGCGAGGAAGTATCAAAGAGTTGTGTCAGTTTGTGTTAGAGAAGGAGTGCATGCGTGAAGATACAAGATTGAAGATTACAAGACAAGTGCTTAAAGATCAAGATATGAAGCTACTGCCAAGGGGGAGTCTGTTGGTGCATAATGTCAGTAGTTCATAGTCTAGTGTCTGTAATGTTTAATTATGTTTTGTATGTTTAAGCGAAGTTACTGACAAGTTCGCTTAACAGGCGAACTTGTTAGTCAAGCGAAGTTATGGACAACTTCGCCTGAACATGCCAGGCGAAGTTGTCGTGTATAAATAGTCCTAGGTGACGGGTTGATTGTAATCGGTCGTTTAAGTTCGTGTCAGTGGTTCGAGTTCATTGTAACGTGAGGACGAGAGTCTGTAACGGTGATATTACATCACGTGTTTGAGTTATAATATAACGTGTGTTCGTGTTTCGTGTGTTCGTGTGATTCGTGTTCTATACTCGTAACGATTTACGCAGGGATTCCGCACCTGAGTAGACCGAGATATCTCGTGCGATCCGTCCAGGGAACCTACAAAGTTAGAGCTTAAGTTAAAGAATGTGTTAGTTTAAAACATGTGTGAAAGCGTTAGCACCAGTCATTACCATTATTGTCTTCAACACATGCTAAGTGTCGTCAACACCACCATCCTCGCCATTAATGAGTCACCATTGTTGCCTTGATGTTGTCGACAAAAACCACTACCATTGCCATTGTCACTGCTGCAAATGTTGCCTCCATCACAATGCACTCGCAACAACCACCTCTTCGACATCAACACCATCGTTGTGTCACGTCATGTCACCACCACTACCCCCCACCACCTTCACCCATTACCACTAAACGACATAAAAAATACAGTTGGTGATTCTATTATGATATTTTTTCTATTTTTCTAAAATGACTCATTTTAACCCGAATCCATCTTGACCTATCATTTAACCCATCTGGTCAAACTACTCTTAATAACTGCTAAGTCGGTAAAATGAGCAAGCACACACTAGCAGATTTCCACTAGTTTTCTCTACAACTCAATCAATGTTTATATGTTCAATTGCACATCGATTCACTAGCTTGTAACTGAAGCGACAACTTCATGTTTAACAAGTTGAACCGGTAGATCCATTCTTTTAAACACACTAGCCAAGTGGTTGGTTTATAAATTCTTTTAGCCCCACTCTATTAAGTTTTTCTACATATAAAAGGCCAACTTTAGATCTTGTTTTTGGTCTCTAGATTCACACAAATTTATAAACAAATACATATGTACAATGTCAGTGAATATATAATAAATGTGGTGAAGATATTTAAAGGAAGAATACAAATAGAAAATACAATAAAGGCTACCAATTGAATATATTAATCTTAAAGGGGAAAAGTACATGAACATAGGTGGGGAAGGTGTATATGTGTAGTTGTGCAAGCCCCGTGTCCACTATACAAAAAGAGAATACTTGAATACATTTTGAAGAAACACGGATCTACTCTCCACTTAATGGGTCCTAGATTCAATGAGTCCACAGGGTAGGATACGGTTAATTGTTGATACGATATGAACCCAATTGCCCAAAGTCCAGTGACGTGAACCCTGCAAAACAGAACACCGTGAGCTCGTTACGGGAAGGACAAAGTGGGGGGTCTTCCCGTAACCACCATCCGGCGTGAGAATAAGTACCGTTCTGATGAAGAGATAAATTACTTAAGTAAATTGAGAGAGTATAGTGATGGTGAATGAATACCTCATGATGATTGGGAGAGTATTTATAGCCGGGGGGTATCAGGAAGTGATTGGGCCAGCTGTCCCTTTAGAAGATACCTCATAACCGTCTGGACGCGTGTCCTTATATGATAGGCTTAACTTATACGCTGCATGTGCATGTATAACAACCTGGACACCTGTCGCTTTATTATTGGTTGATGGGGTAACATTGGCCATGTGCACGGTTATAACGGCCTTGTCACGTGTCACTAGCTAATTAGCTGAAGGGTCACGTATTGCCCAAAAAAGCATCTTGGCAAGTCTTCTAGAAGGTAATTGGTTATTGACAGTTGTCCCGAAGCATTGCCTTGTAGTTATTTACGCGGAAGGATATTCCTTCATGCGGATGGCTTTTGAGGGTGCTGTGAAGCTTCCGCATGTGCTATGAGGGCGTTTCTTCCTCAGATGATTATGCGGATGGTTTATATGCCCCGCGGGTGCCTTATGAGGGACTTCTGATTGACCCGCGGGTATTTCTTACGGGTATTTGAGTCCTTTTGGTACCCTACCTCTATACATTTTATATCATTTTTAATCATTGTAACAAAATAGAAATCAATATAATACTCTTTCGATCGGCCGTCAGTCTTGTCGATTCTAACTTGACTTTTTTTATAAATTCTAGTATAATAATAATAATACTAATAATAATAATTTAAAGGAAAAAAAGGTTCACATGTAAAGTCAAAATCCACCGATGTCATTAAAATTTGATTGAGTTGGATTGAGTTGTGGAAAGTTGAAAGGAAGAGGAAGAATAGTCAAACCATGAACGGCGTTTGGGTTGTTGGGTCAAACGATGACTTTTCTTTGACTCATTCGTCCGGTTAAGATTCAAACCTTAAAAGTGTTTGCTTACCAATTGTAACAAGTTGGGGGTAAGTTTGACCTGTTTATACAACCACTAGTTGGGTCTATTGGTAAGGTGTATCACCCATAGTATGATATCTTACAATCAAATGGTTGTGGGTTATAATGTCTCAACTGAGACATGAGTGAAAGGTGGAAAAAATTATTTCAAAAAAAAAAAGTTTGACCTGTTTATTCTATAAGTTACTTTGAGTTGTGTTTTATTACTTTTTATATAAGTATATCTAACCGGTTAAGTGTGTCAAATGAGTTAAAAAGTATATGTATTGAATTGTGTAACGCCTTCTTATTCGTTTTAGAGAATAGGTATAGGTGCAATGATTAAGGTTGTAGACGAACCGAACAATCAATTAATTCAAATTACTAATACACGCAATATTATGTTCGTATGGTTGAATGACCAGACACGAATAAACTTCTCATTCATTCATTTAAGTTCGGTAAATTGTTAATTCATGCATATCTGTTCATACACAAACAGTATGTACTTTTATATTTAGTTTTAATAAGACATTCCTACTAAAACAAAACGAAAGTATACAAATTATATAAAATGTCGCTTGATAGTTGGCTCAGTGATTAAACTTATATAAAATGTCACATGGGCATGAAGTCAATTTAAAGAAAATGGTGTAGTGATTAGACTTGTATAAAAGGTCACTTAGGCATGAAGTCAATTTAGAGAAAACGGTGTATTTCAAAAGTAGGATAGATTGCCGTTCATAAATATATATAAAAATAAAAACTACAGGATAGATTGCCGTTCCAAAAAATAAATATTATATATACTGTAAAGTTTAGTATCTCTTACGATTCTTTTATGGGAAGTTATAATTCTTTGGTGTGTGATCATCTATAGTCTCAGTTTTATCTTTTATCTATTAAACGAGCGAATTGTTCATTTAATGTGAACAAGTAAACACGAACAAGAAAAACTATTTTTAAGTAACAAACTAATAATATCACTTTTAATTGTGATTAACTCCTCAACTGTGAATAAAAAGTATAGATCTCGAAAAGAAAAGAGCATAACAAGATATGTACCTTTTTTCTAAGTCATACAATATATAAACCAGCGTCAGCGTGTGCATAAAACCGAATTAACCAACCAATAATGGCAAAGTGGGTAAAGTTGTTAAATGAAATGTTCAAATCCATTCAAATAAGATGAATCAAAAGTGTTTCTAAACCACCAAACCCGGCATGAACTGACCTGTTACATAACCCGCTAATTTTGCCACTTATTTCATCAGTTTCTTCCAAAACCATACACAATTGCACAAGGTTTACAAAACAAAACTATCATCTCAACAGCTTTAGGGTTTACACTTCAACTATTTGGGATACGAACGAATGTTTGGATCCCACAGTGAACATGAACTCGGATTCACAACTTAACAGTAATCCTCCAAACTTTAATACACTTTCCAACTCATGATTGATGAAGAACTTAATGTACAAAAACAAACCTCAATAAAACAAAAATACCTTAATTTATCTGGCTAATTGTATCTGTTTGGGTCCCAGCAGATTCTTCTCTCTGTAACTTATTTTGTCTGCACCAACAAAGATATTCTGGGACCGGCCCGTCATCTCCCACAACCCATGAATGCAAAGCGACAGCATCGAGAGTCATCCGTTCAATAGGATCTGATATTAAACCGTTTTGATTATTAGTATTTTAAAAATTATTACTGAAAGAACATAACTTTTGTAATCACATTCATAGTATCATCGATAAAAAATGCAATTTTTTTTCACAAAGTGTTTTGGATCAACTGAACTTGACAATCCGACACGCTTCAAGCTGAGCACAAAAATGTAGTTATTTTGACTTGTTAACCAACCCACAGAACCAGACCATTTTGCCACCTCTACTTACTAGTCTACGAGTGTGAATTTCTGACACGACACGAACCAAACACAAAATTCACGGGTTTGAGTCTGGTATAAATGGGTTCGGGTCAAACCCAAAAACGTGGTTAGCAAAACGGATTGTGACCGACCGCTCAACCCAACAGGTTCGCAGGTTAACCTTTCAACCCATTAATTTTTTTTTTAAATGTGTTTTATGTAATAAATTATATTAGTTGGGTGTCTTACGCCAGAGTTTAAAAGTAAAGGGAAATGAAAAAGACTTAAAATTAATACGCAACTGTTTAATTAAATTTGTACTTGTAATTGTAAAAACTAAAGAACTTTCGGGTCAAAAGGGTTATGCTCGGGTCAACCATGAATATGTGTGCTGTGTATGGGTTCGTGTCGGGTTGGAGCCGCAAACACGATCCATTTAACACCCCTAGTTACAACCATCCGAAAACACTAAGGAGGTTTCTTTTTCGGGTAAGATGAAGGATATGAAGGATAAAGATGTCTCCTTTGTCCCAAAGAAATGATATGCAGTTTGACCACCAGTCAAATCAATTACTTCTGGTCTCCATATAAAGTTTGACCAAAGGTCAAAGGGCTAACAGGTTACTGTTTTACTTTTGAAAAATGTAACAAGATAATCATATCATATTACCACCTGTAGGGCCTTAGAACATGTAACTATAAGTCTAAAATGCTTGCCTTTTTTGTTCAAAAAGGAAATTGTACAGTTTGACTAAAAGGTCAAACCAATTACTGTCCATAGTCAGATCATTATGATCATTTTCAAACACAACACTAACTAGTAATTTTTAAGAAACATTTTAAGAACAAAATTCATTTATTTTATGAAACTCAAGGGGAAAACAAAGACTAACCTTTGCAAAGAAGCCCCTCAATAAGGTCCTTGAGGACGGGGTTCAAATTGTCAGGGAGAAAGACGTCATTATTAAGAATCTAGGAAATAGAACATCAAATAGTTTAAGTAAACAAAACCACTAAAAATAATATATAAGTTTTAAATAAAATTGACCAAAAAGCAACTATTAAAACGTGATAAAACTTTCACACCTTATCGTATGTATCTTGTAGTGTATCTCCAAGAAAGGGATATTGTCCAAATATCATGCAGTATAAGGTAACTCCAACCGCCCACGTATCCGCAGTTTTGCCATGATAACTTTTTCCTATTATTTAAAAAATTGAGAATCAACGTGTTGAAACTTTATAAAATATCCAAGGGTGCTTGGATGCGTACTTTCATAGTGATTATGGGATATTGAATGATCATAATCAGATAAACACTCATATAAAAGAGAGTAGGAAACAGTATTTGAATGTGTGTGGAGTTGTAAGAATTAGATAATCAAATGTAGGGGGTGCGCATGGGTTGGTTTTGGGTTCAAACCAAAAGTTCGGTATTTAAGTTTTTGAAAACCGTTCGGTATCGGTTTTTCGGGTTTAGGTTTGACTTCGATTCGGATTTTTATCATTTGGGATTGAAATTTTTGAACCGGAAAAAAATTGACTAGATAACGAATTTAGGCTGAAAACTTTGGGCTAAATCTTTTAGTGAACTACTGGTTAGTTGATTATTATACATTTAGATTAAAATATATGGGTTATAATTATAATATTTATTAAATTCTTATAAATTACATAAAAATCAAAATAAGAAATGAAAATCAATAAATTCGGTTCAGTTCAGTTTCTTGGGTTTAGTTACCATAACCAAAAATCCAGTCTTTACGAAAATATATAACCAAACGGTCCTTGTCGCTTGGGTTCGTTTTCTTTCGCTTTTGGATTGTTTTTTTTGGTTTATGCACACACTAAATCAGATGTTAGTGTTTAGCAAATTATCGAAGAAACAAATAAATACAACTTTATGAAATGGACATAAAAGACCCATAAGAATAGATGAGTAGTTTTACTTTACTGTTAGATTATCAATTTTGTTGCAGTTGGTATGAAACTGACTTATGTAACCGATAATCAGAAGCAGAATTTGTTTACTTGATTTCCAAATAAAGAAATCTAATTAATTTTGTAAAAGCAAATCCAAGCACCCCACAAAAACCTTGAAGTCAATGTAGAACCACTGACCTAGACAACACTCAGGAGCAGTGAAAACAGGTGTCCCAGGGGACCGGCGAAGCATGTCGTTTTCATCCTAATAAATAAGAAAATTGATATAACATGATTAATATATAATAAAAATATAGCCATGTGGACAGGTCATGTATGGAAAAAATGCATAACAAAATCTAATACGTTCATATAATCAGATATTTGTTACCTTAAAATCAGGTAACAATTTATAGTGGAGAGAACCGAATTTGGATCAGAAATTCACCAAAAAAACGTTTACATGCCCTTGTAAGCGAGCCGAACGAACACGAATGGTACGTGTTTATGTTTGTTCCCTTAACTTTAACCAAACATGATCGACCGCAAACATTTCACGAATGAAGTTTTCTTGTCCATGTTTATTTGTTAAGAAAATTGAACTTATTCATGCGTGTTTATGTTCGCTCATTAACAGCATAAACGAACGGTTCACGAAAACAAACGTGCATAACTGAACATAGATGAGCGAACATAACTGAGCTAAAACCAATTAAAAGTGAACGTGAACGACAATGCATTGGACCCAAAAATTTATTAAAACTAGACAAAATTGATACAGACCTAAACAATTTTAATAAATATATATATTAACGAATGAACTTAAACAAACATAAAATGAATGCAAATGAACGAACATAAACACATTTAAATTAACGAACGTTCACAAACACATATGAATGAACAAGACATGTGCTCATGTTCTCTCGTTTAACTAAATAAACAAAAAATTTTGTTCGTGTTCATTTGTTTATTACATAAACAACTGTTCGACTCATTTACATGCCTATATTTACATTTTGAGGAGAACTCATAAAGGAAAGCGTGTGGTTTTTTGTTTTAAGAGAGTTCCACTGTCTCAGATTTTAAAATATACTATATTTTATTTAAAAGTGAACCGTGAAAAGATCAGTAATTACCTCAAAAACCTGGCTGACACTGAAATCAGCAATCTTCACTGTGCCGGTAGCAGTAATCAGAAGATTATCAGGTTTAATATCTCCATGAACAATATTCTGAGTTTCAAAAAGAAAAGAATATTACAAACAAATAAAGCAATTAATTTATTATGGTGGGGTCATACTGGAAAGAAAAAAGAAACAATTCCCGTGTTCCAAAATAATGCAACATTTAACTAAACGTATAAATGAAGTCAATTTTATAACCATTAATTCAAATATCTAAAATTCATTGAATGCTATGAACATTTAGTGATCATTAATGAATAAATATAGTTTGTTTTTGTATATGATTTGGAACTGAGAAAATATTGTAAATACTTGATTAACCAATTAAAAAAGACAGTTTTTAGAATAAAGATTTGTACATGAGAATGGAGATATATCAATCCAGAAACTATGTCACGCAAATATCTCCTTGCAACATTTTCTCCTAGGCCACCTGAGGGTCCCGCACCCTCAAAGACCCACTTGCCTTCGACATATTCAAGAACTGAAATAATAATTATAATAAAAAGAACTAAGAATAATGTTTTTAAAAAAAGAGATATGGAGAGGTTAATATGGTACATACCCATGTAAAAGTGATCTGTGTTGGGATCATTAATCACCTCAACAAGATTCACTATATTAGGATGATCTAACATTTTCATAATTAAGACCTGCGAAAGTAAATTAAAAAATAAATGCGTATATAAATAAAGACAAGATTGCATATATTACAGACGATAAAAGTGTACACAAATGGCATTAATATACCTCACGAAGAACATCAGTCATGGCTGTCTCAGATGGGGCAACTCGTAGCTTTAACAAATGAGACTTATGGAAAGCCTGCATTAACAACCATTCAATATTTTCCATATTTTGTATTTTCCCATATATCTCCATGACCACAAAAAATGTTGTGTTTACAATTTAAAAAAATAATCACACGCCGAAATATCTCAGGTTGACTGTTGTTGATTGATTTTCAAAATTGAGCCATGCGTTCAACCGTTAAAGAACCATTTGAAAAAAGTAATACCCTAATTATAGTATAATACCATTTAAAGTAAAAATAACGCTTCTGAAGCAAATTAGGTTATTGGTTTTTACACTAAAAAGGTACCTTAGTAGCATAATGCTTTCCATCAACCTGGCTTCTGTAAAGGACCTATAAAACATACAAGTCAAAGTCAAATGATTGTGGAATTTTCTACTTTCTTGTTTGAAGTTGGAATAAATAATTACCACTTTGCCATAGCTACCGGAGCCAATTTTATGCTCGCGAACATACTCATTAACCATCTTGTTCCCATTCTCATCCTAGAACAAGTAAAAAAAGTTTTTAAAACTTGTCAAATTCAACAATCAAACACTTTCATCAACTGGTATTATATAGAACTAGTGTTATTTTTTTAAATATCACCTCTGTTCGTACAACTTTGTGTGTTTCTTTAATAGGGAACCCTCTGCAAATCAAACCGTTTTCTGTTCTGTAAACAAGAATCTGTTGAGAGGTTTTTGCAGGGTTTATAAACTCCTCATGATCTGTTTTTTCATTATCTGTCATGTGACTCATGTTGTCACAATATGAATTATTATCCTCTTCTTCGTCTTCATCATCTTCTTCTTCTTCAACCTGTTGATTCATCAACAGTCCCTGTAACACATGATTTCCCGGAATACCCCCTTCTAAACTTGGCCTTAAATTCTTCTTTTGTTTCTTCGCAAATGAAAATCCAAAACAACCACAACACCCCATCTCCATTTAACCTGCACCTGAGTATTCCTGTATCAACATCGAATACTTTAATTAACCACAATCTAACACATGAGCCACCTAAATTAAATATGAGGATAAATTAAGAAATAATATAGCCATTGACTTTTGATTCCAGGCGTGCTCGTTTCAACTTTCAGTGACACAAGCTATAATTTTAATTATTAATTTCTGTTTTGATTGTTATACATATAAACAAAGCGTATATTATCAAACAAGCGAAAGTTGTACAATTTGATTAAACTGAATTCAATCAAGCTGACCTAAAAACTCATGAGGATGGAGACAATCAAGCCCTAAAAAATCTCCTATTATTCGTCTGAACAAAAGAGTATATTAATCAAATAAGTCAAAGCTGGTCTCGATTCAATTCAATTCGATTAAATTCAATCATGCTAACCTATAAACTTATGATGAAGGAGACACTCAAACCCTAACTAATCTGCTATTATGCATATGAACAAAGATTATATTCAATCAAACAACTGAAATCTATATTCTATTCAATTTGATTAGATCGAATTCAATCATGCTAACCTATAAACTTACGAGGCACGAGGCAATCAAGCCCTAACTAATCAGCTATTATGCATATTCAATCAAACAAGTGAAAGCTGGATTCTGTTCAAACTAATTCAATTCGATTGAATTCAATGATGCTGACCTAATAAAGAGTTATGAGGAAGCCGTAACTAATAATAATAATCTGCTACAACTCCAACGGATGCCACTCAGCAAAATGAAACAAGCAGTTGATGAAATAAACACCGTTACGCTTCAACGCCACCAACATCTCTTTATTTCCAGTTTTCCTGAATCAAATCACTTACAACTCAATCAATTGAACTATAACACAAATTCAATCCATAATTAAATCACAACTATGAATTATAATAGTAATAATTACCTTGTTAATCAAAATTAGGGCACGGAATTAGCAAACGATGATGATCTGGAATCTGACTAATTGAATCGGAAGGAAGCGATTAATTATAATTATTAGAATGATTTGAAGTTAAATAACGATTGATTAATAAATTTGCTGGAGATTATATATATATATATATATATATATATTTGTGCATTGCCTGCCATGTGAGGTAAGAGAGAACAAGGTTGGGGACAGAGGGTGCAAAGTTGAAAACAAGATTCTTGTTGGACATATATATACAGATAACCTATTATTAATATTTATTTTTTGTTTATTTTCTTAAAATGTTTTTATAAATATCTTAATCTTATCTTAATATGAAAAAAAAATGAGACAAAATGTAGGTTTTCAGATGATAGTTGTCGGGGTATGGTACTAAGATCTGGAAATATTTTTTAGATCTACGGAAGAACATATCTGAGAGAAGAAATCGTAGATCTGAGATATCGATGAACAGATCTGGAATATTGATGAACAGATCTGAGATATTGATGAACAGAAATCAAGCATGCTCAAGCATCAAGCATGCTCAAGCATCAAGTATGCTCACGCATCGATGCTCACGCATCAAGCATGCTCAAACATCAAGCATGCTCAAACATCAAGCATGCTCACGCATCGATGCTCAAGCATCAAGCATGCTCACGCATCGATGCTCAAGCATCAAGCATGCTCACGCATCGATGCTCAAGCATCAAGCATGCTCAAGCATCAAGTATGCTCACGCATCGATGCTCAAGCATCAAGCATGCTCACGCATCAAGCACGCTCAAACATCAAGCATGCTCAAACATGCGCGCAGGCACCGAGCGCGCGAAAGGTCAACCCACAAGATACAGACCGAGGCTTAAAATCAAGATGTCATGAAGACAGCCAAAACCTATGCTCATGGCGCATAGCACATGCTCAAGCATGCTCAAGCATCAAGCATGCTCACGCATCACGCATGCTCACACATCACAGATGCTCACGCATTCAAAATCTCTAGATCATGCGCGTCACCGCGGATCAACTTCGGATTCCGCATGCGCACTCCCGGCGATCACTCTTCGCCACAGCGGTTTGCATTCGCGCCACCGCATACATGTTTTTGCATACATGTTTCACACTTCCTTTTATTAATTTGAGCAATATGACAACATTATATTGACATCAAAACTAAAAATAAAACGAAGTAAAACATACATGCGCGAGCTTCAAGCTCAAACGCGTTGAGGAGTCTTAACTCTAAAACGTCAGGGCCTTAGCCCAAAAATATGAGCCTTAGCTCAAACTTAAAAGTTGGGAATGCTCATAGACCCACAGGCCTCGCGCCAAGGGTGGAATGCTCATAGACCCACAGGCCTCGCGCCAAGGGTGGAATGCTCATAGACCCACAGGCCTCGCGCCAAGGGTGGAATGCTCATAGACCCACAGGCCTCGCGTCAAGGGTGGAATGCTCATAGACCCACAGGCCTCGCGCCAAGGGTGGAATACTTAGACCCACAGGCCTCGCGCCAAGGGTGGAATGCTCATAGACCCACAGGCCTCGCGCCAAGGGTGGAATGCTCATAGACCCACAGGCCTCGCGCCAAGGGTGGAATGCTCATAGACCCACAGGCCTCGCGCCAAGGGTGGAATGCTCATAGACCCACAGGCCTCGCGCCAAGGGTGGAATGCTCATAGACCCACAGGCCTCGCGCCAAGGGTGGAATGCTCATAGACCCACAGGCCTCGCGCCAAGGGTGGAATGCTCATAGACCCACAGGCCTCGCGCCAAGGGTGGAATGCTCATAGACCCACAGGCCTCGCGCCAAGGGTGGAATGCTCATAGACCCACAGGCCTCGCGCCAAGGGTGGAATGCTCATAGACCCACAGGCCTCGCGCCAAGGGTGGAATGCTCATAGACCCACAGGCCTCGCGCCAAGGGTGGAATGCTCATAGACCCACAGGCCTCGCGCCAAGGGTGGAATAGTCATAAACCCATATGGCTACGCGCCATACTAAAAGGTTCGGCCACGAGCCGCGCAAGCACCTGTGACATCATTATTATTATCTGGCCGTTTGTGCCTCCATTATTATTTTGAAGACAAGCCGGGATAGTCATCCTGCGCAGAAGAGGCCCTTGGCCAGTCATTATCATCATATTACAGCTCGTAAGCCGCCTTGCGCGCCAGCTTAATTATTCTACAAGCTCGTAAGCCGCCTTGAGCGCCAGCTTAATTATTCTACAAGCTCGTAAGTCGCCTTGCGCGCCAGCTTCATTATTCTACAAGCCCGTAAGTCGCCTCGTGCGCCAGCTTCTTTATTATTACAGCTCGTAAGTCGCAATACGCGCAGGCTCTCATTATTCTACAAGCTCGTAAGTCGCCTCACGCGCCAGCTTTATTATTTTACAGCTCGTAAGCCGCCTTGCGCGCCAGCTTCATTATTCTACAAGCTCGTAAGTCGCCTTGCGCGCCAGCTTCATTATTCTACAAGCTCGTAAGTCGCCTCGCGCGCCAGCTTCTTTATTATTACAGCTCGTAAGTCGCCATGCGCGCAGGCTCTCATTATTCTACAAGCTCGTAAGTCGCCTCACGCGCCAGCTTTATTATTCTACAGCTCGTAAGTCGCCTCACGCGCCAAGCTTTATTATTTTACAGCTCGTAAGCCGCCTCGCGCGCAAGCTTCATTATTCTTCAGCTCGTAAGTCGCCGCGCGCGCCAGCTTTATTATTCTTAGCTCGTACGTCGCCGCATGCGCCAGCTTTATTACTCAGCTCGTAAGTCGCCTCGCGCGCAGGCTTTTATTATTCTCAGCTCGTAAGTCGCTTCGCGCGCAGGCTTTTGTTATTATTATAGCTCATAAGTCGCCTCGCGCGCAAGCTTTATTATCAGGCCCCGCGCCACTATTATTATGATGCGTGCTATATCTTATTCATACTAGTGCACCATCATCATCATAAGGATCACAACATGTCACCATCATGGAGAAAACCTCCAAAAACTCAAAGACAAGGCCGAAGGAAAGGGAAGAAACCGCCTCACGATCTAGCACACTTTATAAAGTCCAGTGCTCCACCTAAACGCTTGCACGCCTAGGAGCAACACTGGACTTGGGGGGCTTGTCGGGGTATGGTACTAAGAACCCTAATTTATTATGTTTTGGGCTTATTTTATTATATGGGCTAATACATTTGTTATTGGGCTGAGGGGGTTTTGTGGAGGTAACCCTAACTGGGCTAGGCCCATTAGGGTACCATGATGGTGGCCATGAGGCTCCCTATATAAGGAGGTCTCCACCTCCTTATCAAGGGTTGGTAAAAATAGCTCAATAAGAGCCACCACCATATTTTTGTGTCTGTGAACAAGAGATCCTCTGGATTTCTTAGCGGTCACCTCCACACCCCCAAAAGTCACCGCAGATCACAGCAGCGGTCGGAGCAGAAGCAAGCAAGTCGTGGTTCGTTCATCTTGAAGTCCGTGGAAACATCGTCATGGGTCAGGTCAGATTCATTTCACGTTTCTACAATAGTAATGTAGAATTTGACATCTTTGTGTATGTATTAAGATTGTTTTAAATAAGAAATACGAACCATATAAATACTAAGAACACGTTTTTAAATAAGGATCGTATATGTTGTTGGATATGTAAATAATAAAAAATCAGAGTTCAATATATTTGTAAGCAATTGGAATGTAATAAATACTAGAAAGTAACTTGTTTGTTTGGGAAGGATGCGCCCATTTTAGAATCTAAAGAATCTTTATTCATTTCATTTTTTTATTGTGAAAGTGTATACATTACTTTTGAAAATAAAAAGTAATACAAAAGTTCTTATTAAGGATGACATGTATGTTGTGAACAATAATCTTACAGAGTTGTAGTAGAAGAGTATTTTATTAGCTAAATTTTGTCATGTGTCCATTAGTTTTCATGAAATGTTATAATATGAGAAGTGATTGAAAAATGGCTTGATTTGTGGGTAAGTGTATGGCCTGGATCTCTTGCAATATACGGGGAAACTCTAATAATTGACTTAATTTTTGTGTATGAGAATGACCCTCACATGTTACTCTTAGATCGTCAACAACACGAGAGATTAATGTCACGGACCAAATATTTGAAGATTGAGATGCTTAATTTGTGTTGCAACGCTTGGGTTTGTTGGCTCGTCCCGGATTCATTGGGCACGGCCACAGCGGGAAAGAAGGCGTACATGCCTAGTCGTGTTGGCACGACGAATGCATCGCTGGTTGCGAGCTGTTGCCGCTCGCCTGATGAGTCCAAGGCAGGACGAAACCAGCAAGCCCTGATCATGAGCAGATCGATTGGCTGGCTTTCGGGCGCCACACGGAGTCAAAGGAATAGCTCCGTGACATTAAGGTCGCCTCCACGTTAACCTCCCTGCCCCCCCCCCCCCCCTGCTTGCATGAACCAACAACTTTGCATGACTTTCCTTTCTTCTACCCATTTATACTTTTATAGCCATGCATGTACTCTCCCCAAAACCTTCCATGTCCATATTAGTACCACCTCTCCTTGCTCTCTCCATTTCACGTTTACAGTATGTTAAGCTCAACAACCCCAACTATAGATGTCTTACTCTTCCTATCGTTGCCTTTCATGTTATATGATTGAATGGTGACAAGTGAGTTAAGATTTTTTATTATAAAACATGGTCATATATAATTAAACGATGATGATTGAGATAAGAACTATGAATAATTACCTTGATCATCATAATTGGGACAAGAATATAAAAGACAATAATCGATAATTTTATTGATTGTGGTGATTGAATCGAGAAAAACATTAATTACAATTATTTGAAGTTAGATTACAACCAATTTGGCTTAGATATTAAACTTAATCATTTGCGCATTGCCTTTATTTTATTTTTATTTTTATTTTTATACTAATTCTTTTAAATGACAATCTATTAAAAACAACAAACATCCTATGGACCAAAAGTCCACATAAAAACGATCATAATCCACATATTCCACCTACCTTGTGATAGAGGTGAAAAAAATAACTGAACTTGGATATGAAAAAAATACTCGTAATCGGTTTTTTTGATATCCGGGTTTCTAATACCCAAACTCGTATATGTACCCGACCCTACCTGATACCCGTAAGATACGGATAGGGTATGCATTTCAATACCCAAATCTGTACCCGGAACCAGACCCGACTTATACTGGTATTACCCGAAAACCGGAAGCGGTTCCATACCCGGAGCCGGATTTCTCCAGTACCCGAAACTGGGTTTTTTCAAACACCCGATCTATACCCGAAATTACCCAAAAAATACCCCTAAAAAGTGTTACCCCTTAAAAAATCCAATATGTACCCGTAAAAAACCCGACAATATGGTTTTTTCAATACCCGAAAATAAGGTATTCAAATGCCCGATTTTAGAATACCCAGTTCTATACATGACCCGAACCCAATGCATAGAGTATGGGTTTTAAAGACAATACACGGACCCAAACCGACACGAGTATTGCCAATACCCGATTTTCCAATACTCGATAATACCTGAACCTGGTTCCATACCTGAAACTGGGTAATTGAAAAGCCCGACTAATGCACCTCTACCTTGTGGGGTAGAGAAAATAGTTAGGACCAAATTGAAAATAATGTGATGAAAGATAGAAAACAATTAGCTGTTAAAAGAAAAAAGAAAAAGAAAACAAGATTCTTATTTGGACAGCCTATAAAAAACTTGTCTTGATAATTTGCATGTTTGTTCATTTAATGTTTTAACCTTTCGTAAATATCTCAACTTATTAATAATAATAATAATAATAATAATAATAATAATAATGATATATTTTCACATGATATGTAAATCCTGACAAATTTCTATATGTACTATGATTGTCACATAAGGTCATGTATAATGGGTTACATTGAGCTATTTTTGCCAAATATTTCTACATTGAGCTATTTTTGCCAAATATTTCCCTGAACATCACCCATATGCATATTTGTGTATCTATTAAGATTGTTTTAAATAAGAACCGTACAAATATTAAGGACACGTTTTTAAATGAGAAGCGTATATGTTGATGGATTTGTAAGACATAAGAGTTGGACTTTGATATTTTGTAATCTAGTGAAACATAATAAATGATAGATAGTAAGAAAGGATGCATTGTTATGAATTACCATTTTATTATTTGGATGACACCAATTATTTGACCTCACCGACAAACCTTTTACATGCACCAATTATGTGTTTTTTTGTCCCCTCCCAAATAGTGTATATACAGTTGATTTTGTACTATAAATACGAGGTGATTGTAACGGAGATTTGCATCCCAGTAAGACTAATAATTCTTACTTTTCTTATTCTCTTGTCTCTTGTTAACTCCAAAGTTCATATATTATTCTAATAAGCTTGTTATAATTAGAGCTAATATTATAACACGTTATCAGCACAAGCCGCTTATATCCTAACCAAGAAAGGTAATAGACACAAAGGTATCTCATAAGCATCATAAACACTTCTTTAATTATGTACATTAGATATATATCTATGCATATACATATACTAACTAATATACTAAGTAATAACAATAATGTGTATAAACATTGTTATTAAAATTTGATAACTATTCTAACTTTTATTTATATATGCACACTAATATCTCATTTAGAAGTTAGATTTATTTACACTAACAATTCTATTCTTATTATTGTGCATACTAATTATATATTTTATAAAATAAACTGTATTTAATATCTTATTTATTATCTTACTTTAAAATAATTAATATTATATATTATATATATACACACACACATACAAACGGTAATGTTACCGTTATAAACGGTAATGTAACTGTTGTAAAAAGGTTATAAATTTTCACTATAAATAACCAATCATTAACTCCATTTCATTTACAACAAACATTCTTCTTATTAAATTTATCCAAGATAAAGTTCTCAAAATGATTCACCCGGTTTTGCTGTTGGTCACTATAATGCTTATACTACTTCTCATTCTAATTTTTAATCTCCCATCTGAAGATTTCGGCATTTTCTTTTTCTTTTATATGTTTATAGCTCTACCAATGTATTGTATCTCATTGTTGATTGATATATATGGATTCTAATATTTATCTTATTATTTGCTCTATTATGTTTAGCAACAAAATGTCAAATATAGCAAAACTCGAATTCCCTGCACTCAACATTTCTGGAGAAAATTATATGTCTTGGACAGCAAATGTCAAAAGACATTTAAAATCAATGGATGTGTTAGAAACAATCCAAGAATACAATGATTGCTCTGACCAGGATAAAGCAAGAGCTGATGTTTTCATCCATAAACATATTGATGAATTACTACAGCATGAGTATTTTAATTATGATAACCCATATATGATATGGGAAGATTTGAAAAGCAGATTCGGTCATCTAAGGGAAGTTTTACTTCCTACTTCTAGAGATGAATGGAACAGTCTTAGGTTCCAAGATTTTAAGAGGGTAAATGATTACACCTCTGCTTTATACCGAATTTGCTCAAAGCTAGAATTTTGTGGGTATCCCGTAACAGAGGAAGAAAAGTTAGAGAAAACTTTCTCCACGTTTCATGCATCAAACATAAACTTGCAAACACATTATCGTTTGTAGAATTTTAGGAGATACTCTGATCTAAATGCATTGCTCCTTGTAGCAGAGAAAAATAATGAATTATTGATGAAAAATCATCAATCTCGTCCCACGGGTTCATTAGCAATACCAGAAGCACATGTTGCTCACAAAAGTTCTCATAAAAATTCTGGTAATAAATGGGAACAAAGTCGAGGACGAGGCCGTGGACGTGGCCGTGGTCATTTTGACAAAAGACATTTTAATGATCGTAAGCTTTCATTCAAATGGAACAATAATTCTTACGGTCGTGGTCGTGGCCGTGGTCGTGGTCGTAACCAGAGAGCCAATAATTATCATGTCCCACACAATACCAATTCCAACCACCAAAATAAATGGAATGAAGCTGGTAGGTCCGAAAACAATGGCACTTCATGTTTTAGATGTGGAAGTACAAACCACTGGGCAAAGGCTTGTCGCACAGCTCCACATCTGTGTGAACTGTACCAAGCCTCTCTAAAAGGAAAAGAGAAAGAAGTGAACCATGTTGATAACTTTAATAATATCAATGCTGAGCTGAGCGTTGAAGACTTTGGGGTGGAACTTTGAAACAAAGTTGCTTGACTACTATAATTAGATGCAATTATTAAGTGTGTTCTCATTATCTTTAATTATATATTTCCTCTTTCATGTACTACTTGTGTTTCAATTAAATAAAGTTCTTATTAAAATATCATTTGTCTTTGTTATACACTTATTTTTTTTCTTAATATTTTTCAAGATTTAAAATGAAAATCACCGGAGCACAAGATCAAACAAATGAAGAAGATATATGTATAGCGGATAGTGGAGCCACGCATACTATACTTAGATCTAAAAAATATTTTTATAAACTGAAACCAACAAAAGGGATCATCAATACAATATCAGGTCCTACAAACTTGATAGAAGGAGTGGGAAAAGCTAATTTAGCATTACCAAATGGTACAAAGCTCAAAATAGAAAATGCTTTATTTTCCCCAAAATCAACAAGAAATTTGTTGAGTTTCAGAAACATATATCATAATGGATATGATACTCAGTCAAGGACTGTTAGTAATGAAAAATATTTGCATATCATAAGCAAAGATCAAATATTGAAAAAATTGCCAATGCTCCATTCTGGTTTGCATTATATATATATAAATGTGCCTCAAGCACATATGGCAGTCAAAGAAAATGGTTGCGATTCTGGTATCATAAACTTATGGCATGACAGATTAGGCCATCCAGGATCCACAATGATGAAAAGGATCATTGAAAATACACATGGGCATCCACTGAAAGGTCAAAAGATCCACAAAATAGATAAAATGCCTCAATGTACATCTTGTTCTCTTGGAAAATTAATTACAAGGCCTTCGCCATTAAAAGTCGATAAAGAAACACCAATGTTTCTTGAAAGAATTCAAGGTGACATATGCGGACCAATTCATCCACCATGTGGACCATTTAGATACTTCATGGTCTTAATAGACGCATCCAGCAGATGGTCTAATATCTCTTTATTATCGACTCGTAATGTTGCTTTTGCAAAATTTCTTGCTCAAATTATCAAATTACGTGCACATTTTCCGGATTATACCATTAAAAGAGTAAGGCTTGATAATGCGGGAGAATTTACATCACATGCTTTTGATGATTATTGCATGTCTGTGGGGATTGTTGTAGAACACCCTGTTGCTCATGTACACACACAAAATGGCTTAGCCGAGTTGTTGATCAAACGCCTACAGCTAATAGCTAGACCATTAATAATGAGGACAAAACTCCCCGTTTCTATTTGGGGTCATGCAATT
Organism: Bidens hawaiensis; assembly: GCF_021521415.1. Taxonomy (NCBI): domain Eukaryota; kingdom Viridiplantae; phylum Streptophyta; class Magnoliopsida; order Asterales; family Asteraceae; genus Bidens; species Bidens hawaiensis. The sequence continues at coordinate 61,492 of NW_027498342.1, read as the reverse complement.
ATGCATGCTGGATCGTTAATCCGCGTGAGACCAAGCGCAAATCATAAATACTCTCCCACACAACTTGTTTCTGGAAATGAGCCAAATATCTCTCATCTTAGAATTTTTGGTTGTGCTGTGTATGTTCCTATTGCACCACCACAACGCACAAAAATGGGTCCCCAAAGAAGGTTGAGAATATATGTTGGATATGAAACATCTTCCATCATAAGATACCTTGAACCTTTAACAGGTGATGTATTTACAGCACGTTTTGCTGATTGTCATTTTAACGAGACAATGTTCCCGACATTAGGGGGAGAAATGAAAAGGCGAGACAGAGATATATCATGGTGTGTGCCATCATTGTTACACCTAGACCCAAGATCAAAACAAAGTAAGACAGAGGTTCAAAAAATAATACATCTACAAGAAATTGCAAATCAGTTACCTGATGCATTTACTGATATAAACAGGGTCACTAAATCTCATATACCAGCTGCTAATGCTCCAGCTCGAGTTGAGATTCCAAGCAAGCAAAACCATAATAATGCACCTCATGAATCTCAAAAACGTTTAAAACGTGGAAGGCCAATCGATTCAAAGGATAAAAATCCTCGAAAAAGAAAGGGTTCAGAGAAGGATACTGACCCTAAGGAAGGAATGATTGACAAAACCTTCCCTCAGGAAAGAATAAATGATATAACATTTCCTCATGAAGAAATAAATGATTCCAATAAAGAATTATCAATAAACTATGGTAAATCACATATAATGTGGGATCGAGATGAAATGGAAAATATTGATGATATATTTTCTTATTCTGTAGCAAGCGATATCATGGAAGAAAATGATGACCCTGAACCAAAATCTGTAGATGATTGTAAAAATCGACAAGATTGGAACAAATGGAAAGATGCTATGCAAGCTGAATTAAACTCACGAAAGGTTTTTGGACCTATTGTCATTACTCCAAAGTCAATGAAACCTGTAGGATATAAATGGGTTTTTGTGAGAAAACGAAATGAGAAAAATGAAGTTACAAGATACAAAGCAAGACTTGTAGCTCAAGGTTTTTCTCAGAGGCCAGAAATTGACTATGAAGAAACGTATTCTCCTGTTATGGATGCTATTACGTTTAGATATTTAATCAGCTTAGCAGTCTCTAAAAAGTTAGAGATGCGTCTTATGGATGTTGTCACAGCTTACTTGTATGGATCACTAGATAGTGACATCTATATGAAAATTCCCGAAGGATTTAAACTCCCCGATGCAATAAGCTCAAAGCCTAAGGAAATGTATTCCATCAAATTACAAAGATCCTTGTATGGACTGAAACAATCTGGAAGGATGTGGTACAATCGTTTGAGTGATTATTTGATAAGCAAAGGATACACAAATAATCTTATTTGTCCATGTGTCTTCATCAAGAAGACAACATCAGGATATGTGATCATAGCTGTGTATGTTGACGATCTAAATTTAATTGGGACACAAAAAGAAATTAATGAAGCAATTGCTCTTTTAAAGAAAGAATTCGAAATGAAAGATCTTGGAAAAACCAAATATTGTCTTGGTTTACAAATTGAGCATATGCATAATGGGATACTTGTGCATCAGTCAACTTATACTGAGAAACTCTTAAAACGTTTCAATATGGACAAAGCAAATCCTTTAAGCACACCGATGGTTGTTAGATCACTCAATGTTGACAATGATCCATTTCGTCCTTGCGAAGATAATGAAGAGATTCTTGGTCCCGAAGTACCATACCTCAGTGCAATTGGAACACTTATGTATCTTACTAACTGTACAAGACCTGACATTTCTTTTGCAGTTAATTTATTGGCAAGATTCAGTTCATCCCCTACTAAAAGACATTGGAATGGCATTAAACATATTTTTCGGTATTTAAAAGGAACTGTTGATTTAGGTTTATTTTATCCTAACGATTCAAAAGAAGGGTTAGTTGGTTATTCAGATGCAGGTTATTTATCTGATCCCCATAAAGCAAAATCTCAAACTGGATACGTATTTAAGAATGGAGGAACTGCGATTTCATGGCGTTCTCAGAAACAAACACTCATTGCAACATCTTCAAATCATGCTGAAGTCATTGCATTGCATGAAGCTTCAAGAGAATGTGTATGGTTAAGATCTATGTCATGACACATATTGATTTCTTGTGGTCTAGAGAAAGATCGAATCCCAACTCCTATCTATGAAGATAATGCAGCTTGTGTCTCGCAAATGAAGGAAGGGTATATCAAAAGTGACAGAACAAAGCATATACCACCAAGATACTTTGAGTATACTCGGGACCTTATTAAAGACAATCAGGTTGAGATGAGATATGTCCAATCCAACAACAACTCAGCTGATCTTTTCACAAAAGCACTTCCCACAGCAACATTCAGAAAACATGTCCATGATATTGGCATGCGCCATGTACGAACGATGTAACGACCTGCAACTTGAGGGGGAGCTATATGCTGCACTCTTTTTCCCTTAGCTAAAGCTTTTTCCCATTGGGTTTTTCTTTAGCAAGGTTTTTAATGAGGCAGTACTTCAAGACCCCGAAGTTTTGAAAAGGTGTCATCCAAGGGGGAGTGTTATGAATTACCATTTTATTATTTGGATGACACCAATTACTTGACCTCACCGACAAACCTTTTACATGCACCAATTATGTGTTTTTTGTCCCCTCCCAAATAGTGTATATACAGTTGATTTTGTACTATAAATACGAGGTGATTGTAACTGAGATTTGCATCCCAGTAAGACTAATAATTCTTACTTTTCTTATTCTCTTGTCTCTTGTTAACTCCAAAGTTCATATATTATTCTAATAAGCTTGTTAGAGCTAATATTATAACATGCATCCATTTTAGAATCTAGAGGTACTTTTCATTTCTCTTATAAACCTAAGATTTGTGAAAGTGTATACATTGTTTTTGAAAATAAAAAGGAATGCACAAATTATTATTAAAAATGGCACGTATATTGTGAACAATAATCTTAAAAGGGTTACACTGTATTCTTGAGTTTTTTTTTCATGGGATAAAAAAGGAAATGATAAGATTTTAGTTTGAATCTTTATTCTTGAGTTTTTTTATAAAAGAAATGATGGGAAAACTTGGATGTTTTAAGTCTCAAAGTTTTCTTGCCAATTTGGCATGATTTGGAAAGAAAGGAAATGATAAATATTTAAAATTACCACTTCACCCTTCTATTTACATCTAATAATTGTTTTAAAAAAGCTATATTTGTAAAACTACACATTTTTTCTTTTCCTTTCCTTTCATTTAAACTAAAGAATGTAATTAACCATTTCTTTTCTTCCCATTTCTTTCATTTTTTATTAAACTTGAGAATGCATTATATGACTGTACTTTCTTTTCTTCTCCCATCATATCCAATCTTATACTTTTATTTCTTTTAATTAAAAACTCGAGAACACAGTGTTATAGAAGAATATTTTACTAGCTCAATTTTGTCACATGTTTATCAGTTTTCATGAATATTGGTATATTAAGTCATTTGAGTTCGGAGAAATATTATTAAATAAGAAGTGATTGAAAAATCTGTTAGAACTTCAACGGATGCATCTCAGCAAAATGAAACAAGCAGTTGATGAAAGAAACACCGTTACGATTCAACGCCACCAACATCTCTTAATTTCCAGTTTTCCTGAATCAAATCACTTACAACTCAATCAGTTGAACTACAACAGGAATTGAATCCATAATTAAATCACAAGTATGAATAATAATAATAATAATAATAATAATAATAATAATAATAAATACCTTGTTAATCAAAATTAGGGCATGGAATTAGAAGACGATGATGATCTGGAATCTGACTAATTGAATCGGTAGGAAGCGATTAATTATAATTAGAATGATTTGAAGTTAAATAACGATTCAATTTGCTGGAGATTAAGGATACGTCCATTTTAGAATCTATAGAATCTTGAGGTACTTTTCATTTATCTTTTAGACGTAAAGTTTGTGAAAGTGTATACATTGCTTTTGAAAATAAAAAGTAATACAAAAGTTCATATAAGGGATGACACGTATCTTGTGAACAATAATCTCATAGAGTTATAGTAGAAGAATATTTTACTAGCTCAATTTTGTCATGTGTTCTTCAGTTTTCACGAACTTTGGTATATTAATTCCATTGAGTTCGGGAAACGTTACAATATGGGAAGTGATTGAAAAATGGCTTGCTTTGTGGATACATGTATGGCTTGGATTTCTTGCAAATTATATGCAAACTCTAGTAATTGACTTAAGTGTGATATATGAGAACGACCCTCACATGTTACTCTTAGATCGTCAACAACACGAGAGGTTAGGGTCGCCTCCACGTTACCCCTTTATAGCCATGTATGCACTCTCCCATAAACCTTCCATGTCCACATAAGTACATCTCTTCTTGCCCTATCTATTAAACGTTTACAGTATGTTGAGCTCAACAATCCCAGCTTGGTTTACAGGATGTTGAGCTCAACAATCCCAGCTTGGGCCAACTATAGATGTCATATGATTGAATGGTTACACATGAGTTAAGATTTGTTATCATAAAACATAGTCATATATAATTAACTGATGAAGATTGAGATTGAACTATATATGAATAATTACCTTGATCATCACAATTAGGTGACGTGAGGTCGAAGACTCACTCAAAAATAAACCGAATACAACTAGTTAGATAGCGGTAAGCGGGTATCGAACACAGGGAGTTTGTGGAAAGTATATTACTAAGTAGTTTTATAATTAAACTATATTAAACTAAATGCAAAAATTAACTTCAATGAGTTGGTTGTTTGGTTTTGATTAACGACAATAACTAAAACAATAAACGAGCTTTAAACAATATAAGAAAGAATGCTCTCTCCCGATTTCAGGTTTTCAATAGTGATACAGCTACGTTTACTTGAGGGATGAACTACATAAACATAGTTCATGAAAATGCGTTTGACAGTGATAAAAGAGGACTTACTTGAATTATGAAAACGCAAGGTTGTCACTCAATAATCTGTTTTGTATAGATAACCCTAATTCTCTTATACTAAATCCCGATTGCCTATGGCACCGAGAACGGATAATCAAGAACACGGATTTACACTATATTAACAATTACTAATCAAAATCATAATCACCATAGTAATTTAATCATAGAATCAAAACACTATCCCACAAATAACATAAACGAATAACAAGTAATCAATTGAAACCCTTACAATTCGGGAGAGAACATAAAGATGATTAGCCACTCATAGTTTGATTAAACATCACATCTATTAAGAAATCTAATGAATAATAAACCCAAATGATTGATTATAATCACCAAAGTCTTGTTCTCAATCTCCAAAATTCGTCTCTTGCTTGTTTAGAATGAAAGATAATCAAAAGTCTAGCCAAAAACTGATTGAAATAAGAAAATGAAATGGCAGTTACGACATGAACCATGGCCCACGGTTCATACCGTGAGTCACGGTGTATTTCATCTTCAGCTGGACCGTGGCCCACGGTTGAACCGTGGGTCACGGTGGTCTTCACGGTGAGACAGAGTGCCACGGTACGGTGGCCTCTGTCGTTTCTTCAATATTGGACCGTGGCTCACGGTGGTGACCGTGGGCCACGGTTGACTTTGACCTTGCCTTCCCGTTTTCACTTCATTTGACCTCTCTCACGTCTTCGACTCATTCGGTTACCTCGGTATACTCCATAATAGCCCCAGAACCTCCATTGAGCCTACAATTCACCAATCATACCGTAGTTATCTAATTCCACAAAATAAACAAATTCAAATCATGATTATTACGGTTTTAAATCAATTAAAGGTTGTCCCATGGACCACCCGTCACATTCCCACACTTAATCGTTGCTTGCCCCCAAGCAACATCTCAAACAAAAACTTTCTATTCCATTCAACTTGTATCCACCAATCTTACCACAAAACCGGTTCAGTTAAGGTCCCAAGTCATACCTTATTCCCTTATTTTTATCGTGTGCACTAGTTCACTTGCTAACCCACCAAGTAATTTGATGTTACAATTTAAAACTATGGAACCACTCAAACGAGTGTACTTTGTTTCCGGTTAGGGCACACATGATCACACCCCTCATAATATAACATCTCTCCTCTCGGTTTAATATCTGGACCAGCATAAAATGTGCTAGTATCTCTCTGCCCTCAATACCAAGTATGAACACAATGTAATAAGCTTGGAAGCAAGTCATATCTCCACCCATTACCCACCGGTTGCATAGAGAATAGAACTAAGGGTTTTGTTGTGGCTTAGGTTAGGGTGTGGAAGCGGATTTATTTAGTGACTTATGGTGGATGAAACCCAATTTATTCAACAAATAAACAACTCACTTACAACTATTTACAAACGATACTAACTCAAACATCGACTCTTTTTGAGTTTTTCTTTGAATTTCCAACTTTTTTTTTGATCAAATACTAACATCAATATATACAAACAACTGACCCAAGACATACGTACATTGTGTACTATGCTCGACAAACAACTTAAATACAACTCTTAACATACAGAGTTTCATCCACAGGGTTAAAACAAAAGGTCAAGGCTAACATGGCTTGTAATGTGGGTTAAACAGAACAAAGAAAAATGGAATAGGCAACAATTGGCTCCTAAGGATAATGTAGGGTAGAGAGTATTATTTTTTTTATTTTTTTAAGCCAATATAAAATGGGTTTTCTAAAGTCCTATTTCTCCATACAGGTGGTGGTATTAAGATCTCGAAATGCATGAGACAACCAAGTTTTAGATATCATGTGCATATATGTTACTCTCTATAATGGCACTCATATGACATGTGTATATACTAAATATTATATGTGTATTATATATAAAGCAAAATCTCACACACGTACCGGAGGAATTAGGCTGCCAATATGAAACATGTGTACCCGTCCCCATGACTCGTTATCCCCATCTAAACGGTCCATTTTAATTTTTCCTTTTTTTTAAAACAACTAGGCACATGTTACTTAAGGAATTGTGACCATGAAAAGGGACCCCAAACTTCACCACGCCATCTTACCGCTTCCCGGTTTCATTAAAACATTTTTAAATTTTTTGTTTATTTTTCTGATTTTTTAAAAAAAAAAATTTCAAAACAAACGAAAATTTTTTTCCTCATCCCCACACTTGGGATACATTGTCCCCAATGTACGGTTTTAAGAAAAATAAAACAACCCACTTGCTAAACACCACCTTCATTCCAACATATTCCCATAATACTTAATCAAAAGTATTTTATCCGCTACCCATCCACCCAAAAACACAAAAAAGACACACAAACAAAATAACAACTATACAATAATATACATAACAGTGTTCACCTGGCATCAAGCGGCTCGATCAGTTGTAAGGCGGGTGGGCCGGCCCGAAGATAGATGTCATAAACTCTGAGAACTGGCCGAAGTTAAACGCCCCATCGCCGCCGCTGCTTCCTTCTTCTGGTGGTGGTGGTGGTGCCATTGATTGCATCGGGTTGATCCACATGGAGTGATGAAGTGGTGGTTCGGGATATCGTACCGAACCATCATACGGGGGTAGAGTCGTGTAATCTACCATTTGTGGATCCGACACGACCGGTTCACCTGCGTGCCACTGATCATGCATCCTCCGATTACAATAATCCAAATACCTCATGTTCATCTCATGTTCCCGCCCATATGCATTGGCACTGTTCCACATTTCCAACCGGTCGTGCCTCTCTTTTGCGGCCCGTTTAGCGTAGGCCCCCATAAAAGTCTGATGATCGAATAGTGAACGTGACTCATCAGACCAATTCTCATACGTGGATGGCCTATGCCTCTCCACCACCTCATTCATGGACCCCTCATGGGCCCAATTGCTACCATAAGAATTATACCCTTCCGAATAATCCCAACCCCCGTGTTGGGAACTACTACCACCGCCCACATCCATGTAATCGGGCTCACCCATCTCTTCCACCTGTTCTCTCTCTTCATTCTCCTCCTCTTCAACATCCTCTCTTACTACTCTCCATCTCACCTTATCACACACAAGAACATGGTGCCTATCAGTTTGCGTGTACTCAAAACCCGGCAAATCCGACAACGTAAACTCTTTCAACACTTTGGTCATTCCCACCGACTCGTCAGTTATCACACCGTGATTCTTTAACAATGTTGTGATCAGTCGACAATGCGGAATTAACTTCCGCTTATTGCTTTCTCGGCTGATCCAAATATTTTGCATAACGAGATATCGGTAAGAAATAAGGGGTTTCCACACATCAATGCATACAAAATAGGAACCTCACTTTTCCTCACTACCAAAATATCCCCCCAACGAGGCATCACGTTGTGCAAGCAGATAGACATCAGTAATTTTGCCTCGATCTTCAAATTTTTTCTCAAAATCTGATCACTAAAACCTTCTCTGGCTTTAATCACCTTTTCTAACATGGTGTACCATGGAGGGTGCTTTTCAGGGCAATCAAATAAGTCTTTGGCAGAGGGATATACATATGAATTACTTGGCTTAGTGTCGAAAAGTGCGATCTGATTGAATGAGTCAAATGACATCACCACTTCTTGACCTCCTACCGTCCCAATTAACCTCATATCGTGCCCCTTCTTGTAGGGAGGACATCTCAATGTGGACACCCATTCTTCAATCTCTCGGTCGTACAAAGTGTTAGTTTCGTTATCCTAACACTTTAACACTGCTTCCCAACCCAAAGCTTCAAACTTGTCAACTATCCCAAACACCTCGAATCCTGGATCGTTTACCTCCTTCTCACACATATATCCATCAATTCGTTTATTCAACGTAGCCATTTTGTCAACAAATAGCTTCGCTTGCCATTCCAATGGGTAGTTTGACAATCCCCCTCCTTTCCACATAGGTTTTACCGTTTGTACTTGCACGTATGCTTGCTCTTCCTACATCCTCTGTCTCTTTAATTGGGCTGCTCGCCCACTTGAAGATGATGCTTTTGACTTACCCTTATCCGCAGTCCTATCCATCTACACACAACAAACAAACCAAACAAACCAAGTTTAAGTCAACATAAACTTCCCCACACTTGCTTGTTACTATGGTTGTGGATAATCACTTGTTAATCAATTGACCAAAAATTTCGACACTTGCTTCAACAAATAATTTTCCAATTAATCAATATAACAAACATATGTTTGCAACAATTATTTACTATCCACAACCATACCATATAATCATCATACTAATTACTCAAACAAGAAAGTGGGTACATATAAACAATCATAACAAACTTACAACTTCAATACAATGTATCATCAATAATGAAAAGCGATTCCATACCTTTGTGTTGTTGAATATGTAGATGAAGAAAGCTTCAAACTAAACCAAAAACCCCCAAAAATTTCGGAAATTTTTGGACTCTCTAAGTCCAAAATCGACCAACAAAACAAAGGATTCTTTCAATTTCAATGGTATAATTGAAATCCTTGTGGAATTCTAGCCAATTTAGACCCAAAAATCGGTTGATTTGATGAAGATATGCGGAAGTTATGAAGGTTTTAATTTGGAAGTTAGGGTTTGTGAATAAAGGTTTTGGGAAGAAGAAGAAGAAGAGAGTTAAAGTAAATAATAGTGTTAGGTGATTTGTGTGGTTAAGAATTGATGTAAAAATTGATTTTTTATTGTTTATTAACACCAAAACCCGATCCCCTTTTTCTCTTGTCGCCGGACCGTGGACCACGGCCTGAACCGTGGGTCACGGTTGAGTATACGCTGCTCGCTGGGTCAAGTGGACCGTGGCCCACGGTCCACACCGTGGGTCACGGTTGAATTGTATCAAACAGAACAGACAACACTGTACCGTGGTCCATCTTCCCACCGTGCCACACGTCGTCCACCGTGAGCCACGGTTCAAACCGTGGTCCACGGTTACTGTTTTAATTTTTTTTTTAATAATAAAGGGATCAAAATAACCAACAATATTAAAAAACATATTTACCAAATTAAAATGAATTAAAATTTAAAATTACCCCACCCCCCATGAAAAACCCGAGTTGTCCTCAACATGGTATAAAAATCACGAAGACCTTCCCACACTTGGTTTGGACAACTCCAAAGCGAGGAAGGTAATTTTAAAACTAATTTTAAATAAAAACTAAAATAACCTAAACTAAAATATACAACATACCTTGGCCTCTTAATTCGCTTCCTCATCCGGTGAGCGTAACAAGTAACTCACCCGGTCCACATCGAGCATATTGATGTCCTTTCCTTCCAAGTAAGGTTTAAGCATTTGACCGTTCACCACTTGTTTCGTTTGTTCTTGGATATCTTCTATCTCTACATCACCAAATTGCCCCACTTTTGTGATGACATATGGGCCCATCCATTTGCTCTTTAACTTACCCGGAAATAACTTTAGCTTTGAATTATACAACCACACCTTTTGACCCACTTCAAAAGTCCGTTTTCTCAGCTTTGCATCATGGACTTTCTTTAGTTTGTCTTTGTATGCGGAAGCACATTCATACGCTTCATCCCGGATTTCCTTGATCTCATTCAATTTCAACTTTCTCAATTCACCCGCTTCCTTATAATCCACATTCACGTTCTTAATCACCCAAAACGCCCTATGTGCCAACTCCATTGGTAAGTGACACCTTTTTCCATAAACTAACCGATAAGGAGTTGTGCCAATAGGAGTTTTGTAGGCGATCTGATACGCCCACAATGCATCATTCAGCTTAGAAGACCAATCCTTCCTATCGACCCGCACCGTCTTCATTAAGATTGCTTTGATTTGGCGATTGGACACTTCAACTTGTCCACTTGTTTGTGGATGATAAGGAGTAGCAATTCGGTGATTCACATTGTACCTTTTTAGAAGCTTCCCGAAGTTGAAATTCTTGAAATGTGATCCACCATCACTAATAATAACCTGCGGGATACCAAACCGAGCAAAAATGTTTGATTGGACGAATTTACAAACTACCGAATGATCATTTGTTCTTGTTGCTACCGCTTCTACCCACTTAGACACATAGTCAACCGTAACCAATACATATAAAAATCCATTCGAGTTGGGAAATGGGCCCATAAAGTCAATTCCCCGTACATCGAAAATCTCTAACACCAAAATCGGTTGCATTGGCATTTCATCCCGTTTCGAGATACTACCCAACTTTTGGCAATTCAAACAATGTCGGGCATATTTACTTGCATCTTTAAAATTGTGGGCCAATAAAACCCACATTGAAGCACCCGGTAACCCGTCTTTTGACCGCTAAAATGACCCCCAAACGCCGATGCATGTGCATGAGTCAAAATCTACCGTACCTCAGAATCGGGAATACACCTCCTTATCATTTGATCTGAACCAATTTTGAACAAGTCCGGTTCATCCCAAATATATTGTTTTACTTGGGCCATGAACCGTTGTCTTCTTTTCTTCACCCAATGACTAGGAATAGACCCCGTTGCTAAATAGTTCACAAAGTGGGCATACCACGGGGCGGTTGACACGGCTAACAATTGTTCGTCAGGAAACCGTTCGTTTATCTCCATAGGGTCATCGACACATTCAAGTGGAATCCGAGACAAGTGATCCGCCACTACATTCTCACACCCTTTCTTGTCCCGGATTTCAAGATCGAATTCTTGCAACAAGCCAACAATAACACCCATCAAATCAAACGCGGTTTCGCGTCTTTCTTTTCCATCAAATACCTGACCGCACTATGATCCGAGTACACCACAACTTTACTTCCCAAAATATATGACCGAAATTTATCCAAGGCGTACACCACCGCAAGTAACTCTTTTTTGGTAGTGGTGTAATTTAATTGCGCCTCGGATAAAGTTTTGCTTGCATAATATATTACCACCGGCTTCTTCTCTACTCGTTGACCCAATACCGCGCCAACCGTGCTATCACTAGCATCACACATGATCTCAAACGGGCTTGACCAATCCGGTGATTGTAGAATGGGTGATTGTACCAATTTCTCCTCAAACTGTCAAAAGCTTGCAAACATTCATCAGTAAACCCAAAGGGGACATCATTCAATAAGAGATTACATAAAGGTTTTGAAATTGCACTAAAACCTTTAATGAATCTCCTATAAAATCCGGCATGTCCCAAAAACGATCTCACCCCTTTAACATTTTTCGAGGGTGGTAAAGATGAAATTACTTTTATTTTAGCTTGGTCAACTTCCATTCCCCTACTTGAAACCACATGACCCAACACAATGCCCTCTTGCACCATGAAATGACTTTTTTCCCAACTCAACACCAAGTTTATCTCAACACATCGTTTTAAAACTTTTTCTAAATCAACGAGACACGACTCGAATGTTGAGCCAAAAATAGAAAAATCGTCCATAAAAACTTCAAATGATTCCCCGACCATGTCAGAAAAAATGCTCATCATGCATCTTTGAAAGGTAGTCGGGGCATTACACAGTCCAAATGGCATTCGTCTAAAGGCAAAAGTACCATGTGGACACGTGAAGGTGGTCTTATGTTGGTCATCGGGATGAATTGCAATTTGATTGTAACCCGAATATCCATCCAAAACACAATAATATTTTTGACCCGAAAGTTTTTCAACTATTTGGTCAATGAATGGTGGTGGAAAATGGTCTTTTGAGGTTGCATTATTTAATTTTCGATAATCGATGCACACTCGCCACCCGGTTACCGGTCGGGTGGCGATTTGTTCACCATTATCACCTTTTATTACCTGGATGCCGGCTTTCTTGGGCACTACCTGTGTCGGGCTCACCTATGCACTGTCTGAAATGGGATAAATGATCTCCGCATCCAACCATTTGATAACCTCCTTTTTCACCACTTCCCGCAAATTCGGGTTCAACCGTCTTTGAGTCTCTCTTATGGGTTTAGCTTCCTCATCAGTAATTATTTTATGCATAACAATGGAAGGACTAATACCCTTTAAATCCGCCAACGTCCATCCAATAGCAGCCTTATGTGCTCCCAACACTTTTACTAACGCCCTCTCTTGTTCTTCCTCCAAGTTAGAAGCAATGATAACTGGGAGAGTTTCATTCTCCCCTAAAAATGCATACTTCAAGTGACTTGGGAGTTCCTTCAATTCAACCTTTGGTGGACACTCCAAAGACGGATTTGTATTCGAATTGATCTCCGTTGGCAAATTCTCAAATTTGTGTCCATGGTGGCCTTCCCTCTTGCATAGCTTAAGACATCCTGTTTTTGTTCTTCCATCCTCAAAGCACAGACGTGTACCTGTTCAGAATCATCACAAATACAAGCTTCTACACAATCTTCATCATATTCATGAGGAATACAATGGTCCACCAAATCTGTCATAAAACATTCTTCACCACTCAAAGAATTAGAAACGTTAGTAAAAACATTAAGTCGCATTTTACGATTACCAAACGCCATGTCAACGGTACCAAATCTGCAATCAATAATTGCATGAGCAGTGTTCAAAAATGGTCGACCTAAGATAACATTTTGTTGTTGACTTGGGTCACCCGAAGAATAGTCTAACACCAAAAAGTCCACAGGATAGTAAAAATCCTCCACTTTCACAATAACATCTCGCACGATTCCACATGGAAGTTTATGAGACAAATCCGCCAATACAACCGTGGTCTCAGCACGTTTTAAAGGACCAAAGTCATATTGGTCATATAAACCCCCCGGGAGAATGCTTACTCCGGCCCCAAGATCTAGTAACGCCCTAGACATTTGAAAATTCGCCTACTTGAATATTAATTAAGGGCGTTCCCGGATCTTGAAGCTTAGGAGGAAGATCTCCTTTTAAAACCGCACTTACCCGCTCAGTTAAATCCACTCGTTTAGGCACTTTTTGTTGCCTCTTTTGAGTGCATAGATCTTTTAAAAACTTAGCATACGCGGGCACTTGTTTTATTGCCTCAAGTAAAGGTAAATTTACCTTTACTTGCTTAAAAACTTCCCACATCTCTTCTTTTTGAGGAACCCTTCTAGAAATGATGTTTTTCTTACCCGGGTCAAGTAAAGCCCAGGGAAATGGAACCGCATTTGGTTCCACTTCCTTATTTTTATTGTTTAAATTTGAAGTTTGACCCGGAGTTTGTAACGGTTTTTCAAAAGTGACATGTTTAGTGGGTTTATTTGTTACAATTTCATCATCGCTTTCATTACCCGTAATATCCTCAACTTCCCCATCAACCACACCCGGTGATAAATCTTTTTTATATTCTTTACCACTTCTTAAAACACTAACGTGGTTAATAGGAACTGACCTTTATTCGCTTGGCAATTGACCTTTATTCTTCTTCAACTCGGACACTTCAGTTGCGAGTTGACCCATTTGTGTGGTCAAAGATTGGATGGCCTTATCTCTTACTTCATCCTTTTGCATTCGCGCCTCATCCAGTTGATTTCTTCGTTGCATGTCTTGTTGCATTAACTTCAACATGTCCACAACCTCATTCCCACTCGATGAACTTTGACCCGTTGGCCCGCTTTGACCGCCACCCCCTTGACCTTGAAATCCTTGATTATTCCCGCCATGATAATTACCTTGGTTATTATATTGTTGGCGAGGGACATAATTACTTTGACTTCCTTGAAAATTCGGGTTAGATTGAGTGGCCGGATTTCCATAACGAAAATTCGGGTGATTTCTTAACCCGGGGTGGTAGGTGTTGGAGTTCATGTTGTAGTTTCTACCACCTCCCCCTTGAAGTGCATTTACCTTTTCCACCGGTGCTTGACCTACCGTACATACCTCCGTTGCATGACCCAATTCGTTACAATTTGTACAAACATTGATAACTTGATTAGTGGTTTGTGCGTTTCCTTCTTCCACGGCTTGCACTTGCGGTCTTCCAATCGCCGGTCACGCTCTTCTACCGGTTTGGGCTTTTCTCTTTAAGGTAACAGCCATTTGTTCCAAATACGCCCAATCGCCTTGTTCATAATTTGTACCAAATGTACCATTAGTGATCAACCGCAAATCCCGTTCATCCTCCATGCTCAAACCCTCATGAAATGCATTCAACAACTCCCATAAAGAAATACCATGACGAGGACAATTTTTAATCATCATGTTAAACCTCTCGAATGCTTCATGAAACATTTCCCCCGATTGTTGTTGGAAGGTTCTCAAACTTCTTCTCGCATCATTGGTCTTTTGGGCCGTGTAAAATTCTTCTAAAAATCTTTGTTGCATTTCGGCCCAAGTATAAACAGACGCGGAAGGCAAAGTGTAAAACCATCTCTTTGCCTTGTCTTCCAATGAAAACTGAAATAGAACTAACTTCACTTCATCCAATGTAAATCCTTGACCCCCAATTGTGTTGCAAATGGAGTCATATGCCTCCAAGTGGAAGTAAGGTTCCTCCGTTGCTAGACCTTTATACTTCGGAAGACTTTGAAGTGAATTTGTTCTTACTTCAAATGTCCTCCCTTGATTATTAAGAGGTATAACCACCAAAGATGGATTATTAGTAATTATGGGTCGGAAATGGGCTTCAATCCCCCTAACCATCTCTCTTGCATGCCTTCTTGGTACCCCCATTGGTACTCTTGGTTGACCCATTTGCCTATAAACGGGCCTTGGCTGCGCAAACTGTTGTTGAAACTGTAGTTGGGGCATTTGTGGTTGAAATTGTGGATCTTGAGGTTGCCCTTGCGGTTGTTGAATAATTGGTGGTGGAACTTGTTGATTCACAACAACCGGTGGTTGTTGTTGAACTTGTTGTTGAATAGGTGGTGGTTGCACGTTTTGTTGGACAACTACCGGTTGTTGTTGAGGCGGTTGTTGAACAACCGATGGTGTTTGTCTATTAAACCCTTGCACCGATTCCGGATGTTGCCATTGACCATATGCCAAATTTCCAGGATTTACCCTTTGACTTCCATCACCTCCCATGTAGTAACCTTCCACTTCATACCCCTCGAATTCATTGTCAAACCCATATCCATATCCCTCACCTTGTGATCTTGAATGTTGCATAAACTGTTGGGGTTGGTATTGGTAGTTTGATTGTGATTGTTGAAAGGGTGGTGGTGGTTGATATTGTTGAGATGATGATGACGCACCAAAAGTGGGAAAAAATTGGTAATAGGTGGCAATGTGGATGATGTTGCATAGGTGAATTGAGCATTGATGGGTTCAGCTGTGGGTGGTGGTTGAAGTTCACTTGATGCTGTTTGTATATTAGTAGTGATTGGTGGAGGTGGATTTGGTGGAGGTGTGGTCGGGACTGGTTGCCCCAAGTGGAAACTGGTGAATCCATGTTGTTTGATGCTGTTGGAGAACCAAGAAACTTATTCTCCCTAAGTAAGACTCGGTTTCTTCGAAGTGTTTTGTCAATCTCGGGATCAATAACTAGCGGTGATGACCTGTTAGATCTTCTAGTATGCATACACCTGTAGGTACCTGCACACTAACACAACCAACGTAAAACCGAAAATAACAAACAAAAACTACTAATTAACACACGTTGCGCACTACTCCCCGGCAACGGCGCCAAAATTTGACGTGAGGTCGAAGACTCACTCAAAAATAAACCGACTACAACTAGTTAGATAGCGGTAAGCGGGTATCGAACACAGGGAGTTTGTGGAAAGTATATTACTAAGTAGTTTTATAATTAAACTATATAAAACTAAATGCAAAAATTAACTTCAATGAGTTGGTTGTTTGGTTTTGATTAACGACAATAACTAAAACAATAAACGAGCTTTAAACAATATAAGAAAGAATGCTCTCTCCCGATTTCAGGTTTTCAATAGTGATACAGCTACGTTTACTTGAGGGATGAACTACATAAACATAGTTCGTGAAAATGCGTTTGACAGTGATAAAAGAGGACTAAGTACTTGAATTATGAAAACGCAAGGTTGTCACTCAATAATCTGTTTTATATAGATAACCCTAATTCTCTTATACTAAATCCCGATTGCCTATGGCACCGAGAACGGATAATCAAGAACACGGATTTACACTATATTAACAATTACTAATTAAAATCATTATCACCATAGTAATTTAATCATAGAATCAAAACACTATCCCACAAATAACATAAACGAATAACAAGTAATCAATTGAAACCCTTACAATTCGGGAGAGAACATAAAGATGATTAGCCACTCATAGTTTGATTAAACATCACATCCATTAAGAAATCGAATGAATAATAAACCCAAATGATTGATTATAATCACCAAAGTCTTATTCTCAATCTCCAAAATTCGTCTCTTGCTTGTTTAGAATGAAAGATAATCAAAAGTCTAGCAAAAAACTGATTGAAATAAGAAAATAAAATGGCAGTTACGACATGAACCGTGGCCCACGGTTCATACCGTGAGTCACGGTGTATTTCATCTTCAACTGGACCGTGGCCCACGGTTGGTCTTCACGGTGAGACAGAGTGCCACGGTACGGTGGCCTCTGTCGTTTCTTCAATATTGGAACGTGGCTCACGGTGGTGACCGTGGGCCACGGTTGACTTTGACCTTGCCTTCCCGTTTTCACTTCAGTTGACCTCTCTCGTGTCTTCGCTTCATTCGGTTGTCTCGGTATACTCCATAATAGCCCCAGAACCTCCTTTGAGCCTACAATTCACCAATCATACCGTAGTTATCTAATGCCACAAAATAAACAAATTCAAATCATGATTATTACGGTTTTAAATCAATTAAGGGTTGTCTCATGGACCACCCGTCATTAGGGCAATAAGTTAGAAGACAATAATCAATAATTTTATTAATTGTCTTGATTTAATCGAGAGAAAACCATTAATTAAAATCATTTGAAGCTAGATTACAATCAAATTTGCCAGATATTAAACCTAATCGTTTATGCATTACCTTTTTTTTTAATGGCTAAATCTATCAAAAACAACAAACACCTCATGGACCAAAAGTCTACACAGCCCAAAACAAACAGAATCCACATAATCTACCTACCTTGTGAGGTGAGAGAGAAGGGCCCAGACCAAGTTGAAAATAATGGGTTGAAAGATGGAAACATATTTAATTGTTAGAAAAAAAATAACAAAAAAAAGAGAGATTCTTGATTGGACAATCAATAAAAATTGCTCGTAATAATTTGCATGATTTACATTTTATGATATACATGTGACATCTTGCACCACCACCACTATTGTCTGTCTTACGCACGAATTTGTTTTTTGTTGTTCAGGTGAAGACTTCTCAGGAGGTCACCCATCCTGCTTCTATCCCACCTAGGCACGCTTAAACGTGAAGCTCTCCCCTCGTCCACTACCATCAAGCTTAAAACGCGTTGGTGGTTTAAGATGTGAGACATACTTATGAACCAAAGATCTATTATGTCCACAACTGATGTGAGATTCACCTAACACGTTACAAAATATATGTTTTCACATGATATTAACATAAATTTTGACAATTTTCTATATGTACTATGATTGTTTCACATAAGAACCACTCAAAAAATTAGGAGCTACGCTTATAAATGAGAATCATATAAGAGGCAAAATATAATATTTTTTTAATTAAGTGAAATATCATGAAAATACTTTTTTTTGTTGAAACGAAGAGGTACTTTTCATTTTTCATTTTTAAACTTGAAGATTAAACAACGGATAGTCGGATACATTATTTTGAGAAGTAGAAGAGATTTTTTACTTATTTGTGTTATATGCCATCAATCTTCACGTCTATACTATTATATTAAGTTTTTGAAATTTAAAATATGTGGAATGTTAGTTTTTAGGAAGCTATTGAAAAATTAGTGGTTTGACTCGGCGTGTTACACTGTTACGCCGGGCTTGGTTGTAATCGACTGCAGCTTCTTCCATGATTTACAGATAATTAACTACCATCATTTAAAGAAGTTAAGTAGTGTTACACAAACATAAAGTTTTGTGAGCATTACATATAAATATTCCCAAGTTCTAGGTATGTAAGATGCTTGCACTAAATTGTTGTTGCTAAAGATGTTTTTTCTGGTGTTGCACTTGTTTTGTGATAGTAACCCTTGAGTGGGTCAACCTCCAAGATTAATAAGAAATAGGAAGACAAGATTTTTTGAAACAATTTTCTCTGTTTTTTTTCATTAATTCAACCTCAACTTAAATACATGAAGGAAATGCATAAAGTAAATAACGTGAATAGTGAAACACGGAGAACATGGAGATAATGCAAACATGTGAATAAACTAAACATGGAGAAAATGTAAACGTGCAAATCTAATCCTATAATGCATGCATGATTTTAGGGAATGGTGGTTGACTTCTTCACTTCTTTTTAACTAAGTCACTGGGTCGGGTCTGTTGGATTGGGTCAGCGGGTATACAGGTCGTATCATTTTGCTACTGGCATCTATCCGCTTTGACGCTTTCATGGTTGTCAGAAAGATATTTGTTAACAGAATTGCAGCTTCTTTGTTGGGTTAGTCTTTAATAAAGTTTGTGCTCCTGGTACCTAATAGGTTTTGCATAACCTTACCTTCAGTTGCCAAAAAGGCAGATTCAGTGCATCCCCACTAATTAAATGGCATTCTTTTTAGAAGGTGAGTAATTGCTTACAATTTTTTAATAAGATTAGTTTTATGGTTCTTTTTAGCAAATATGTGTAACATAGTTGTCAAAGGCCAAAAAACCAAACTGGTTCAATACTGTGGGTCTTGCAATTATTTAATTGTTCAAGAGGTCCATTGCTTCAATAATTGTCCTGTTGGAGTACGCTGCCGGAAGTGGGTTGACTGTGAGTATTGCGGGAGCGGGGTAGTTAAGTTCTTTGTATCTGGGTTAGAGCATTCATATCTCATCCCCTATAATTATGTGTGGGGAGTTTGTAAATTACAGGGTTGGGTTGTGAGTGATTGTGAGTGTAAATTATAGGGTGAAGAGAGAAATGTACTGATTTTTTTGTAAATTTGGGGAAACATGTGGGGAACATTGTTTGCCCCTATTTATTTTTTAATATTTGTTGGATTGGTTGTGAGTAGAGGAGTGAGAAAACTGTAATAATAAAGGTATAAAAAATATTATTTAATTATGGAATTATGTTTTTTAACTAAATTATAGGGAAAATACATGGAATGGGATATTCTCTTCTCATTCCATATATTAAGAGCATTCTCATCCCATTCCATATATTTTCCCTATTCTCATCCCATTCCATATATTTTCTCTATAATTTAGCTAAAAAATATAATTCCATAAATTTATCTATCATTTTTCAAAATTCTTTCACATTTTATTCCCTATTCATATACATAAATTAATTCTTTATTATTTTTTTCTCTTTTGTCTTACTATATAGTAATGGTGATTGTGAGATATGTGATATATTATATGGTATGGATAAAAAATGAGTCCCTATATTTAGGGATTTACTTTAGTTGCCATATAATAGGGAATGGATTGGAGAGGTGATTTTGATGGTTTCCTTAAAATTTACCCTAAATTATATGGGTTTGACAACTTTAAATAATGGGTTGAGAATGCTCTTATCGTTATTATACTCAAAATCCAGAATATATAAATAAATAAATAAATAAAAAGCGAATAAAAGAAAACAGTAGTTTGCAACTTTGCATATCGAGGTGTTATTCAAGTTTGTTGATTTGAATGACCTCAATTGCATGATTGCACTAATATGTTCCTCCTATGTTACATGTACCATATTTTCGTATATAATAAAAAACAAATTTAATTATTTGTATCTCTTCAGGAGATACCGTTTAAGAATATTCATTGTTTCAAATTCTTAACATTGTTCACATTCCCCTCAAGTGTGACAATCAAATCGCTATTCATTTTGCTAAAAATATGTTTTTTCATGAATGAATCAAACACATTGAGTTAGACTGTCATTTTGTTCGGAAGAAAATTCAGGATAATTTAATTGAGCTAACTCATACTCATACAACTGATCAACTTGCTGATGTATTCACAAAGAGTTTGTTTAGTCATCAACGTTCAAGTACAATTTCCAAGGTGGGTTTGTGTAGGGATGAGCATGGGATGGTACCGGTACCGATCGGTACCGATCCCAATTTTCCCGATCCCGAAAATTAGAAATTCTTGGTATCGGTACCGAAATATTCGGTTCGCATCTAGTACGGTACCGGGATAGTACCGGTATCGAGGGTAAAAAATCGGGAAATACCGGTACGGTACCGTACCGATCCCGAAACTAAAAACTTTGATACCGATTCAGTACCGACGGTACCAAATCGGTACCGGTACCGATTTTGCTCATCCCTAGGTTTGTGTACACCTCCAACTTGAGGGGGTGTTATCAATAGCATGAGGGGGTGTTATCTATAGCAATCATCATAGTCTAAATTAGAGGTGCACATCCTAACCGGTTAACCGGTTTCTAACCGGTTTGTAACCGATTCTCTAACCGGTCCAGTCCTAACCGGTTACTAACCGATCCTAACCGCTGTAAAGCCCCGTTACCGGTAACCCTACTTTCGTGTTGGATTTACTCATAAACACAGTTCTAAATATCAGAGTTAATTAAAAACTTTACGCGGAATATAAAACTTTCATAAAACATTACATATCAATTCATAATCATGTCTTTAAACATTCCTCTTGTCTTTCAAAATCAAAACGTAACTTATAAAACATATCGGATCTTCAGATGCCAGGCTTTAGTCTTCTGCCATGTGTCCTCCACTCAAACCAGCTGTCTCAACCTACTCACCTGCGTGCATACTAAAAGTCAGCTACGCTGAGTGAGTTCTAGTTAAACATACACTACCATGCAATACCTTGTTACATACATACGTACTTAACCTCATAACTTTCTTTCATACACACATAAGTACTCATACCTTCATTCTTACTTACATACTTTCTTTCTTACTTACATACTTTCTTTACATTCATAATCATACGTTTTAAAGAGCCTTTCGCCCTATAACCTCACAGATATTATAAGGGTCTGGTCCCTAACATCACAGATATTATAAGGGTCTGGTCCCTAACATCACAGATATTATAAGGGTCTGGTCCCTATCATCACAGATATTATGAGGGTCTGGTCCCTAACATCACAGATATTATTAGGGTCTGGTCCCTAACATCACAGATATTATTAGGGTCTGGTCCCATGTTTTCGAATATTAGTAGGGTTCGATTCCCTCTTCGTTACCATACAACCATACATCATACCTCGAGTATTATTAGGGCTCGGTACCCCTTTTGTAACCATACAACCATACAACCGTCATTTCCTTCTTTTATTAACTTTCTTACGTTCATACACATAAACATACATATCATACTTGCCATATTTATAACGTTACAACCTGACAGTACGTGCAATATCCGAAGATCGTTCACGAACCATCAAGCAATCATTCATACATATCACATATATCACCTATGGCATACACTTATCACTTTGGATAAATGTATTAACAACACATCAAGTATGCACACAGCCCCGAAAACATAACAAGGAATGGGGCTAGAAACTCACCTGGATCCTGTTACGCTCGCCGTTGATTGTAATTCCTTTCTTTAACTGGGCTCGGCTAACTGTATAATATTTACACATATCAATTACTGCTACTACTATTACTACTACTCATTTTCGATAACCGCCTTAACACATTTTCCATTAGGTTTTTAATTTATTTCATAAACGAACTTCACTTCAGGCGAATCTTGGAAACAACTTGGTTATGGCTTGATTCGATCGAATAGGAACACGTTCGATCGAATACAACACGTTCGATCGAATAGGAACACGTTCGATCAAACAGGAACACGTTCGATCGAATAGGAACACGTTCGATCGAATACAACACGTTCGATCGAATACAACACTCATTCGATCGAATACAAAACTCATTCGATCGAATGAGTTGGAGACCATTCGGTTGCTTCCCTATTCGGTCGACTGGACTTGTTCGATCTACGCATTCGATCGAATGGACTGATTCGATCGACTGGTTCGATCGAATGAGTCTGATTCGACTCCTTCAAGCTGGGCGACGGAGAAACCCACGGGTTTCCAGATTTTCCAGATTTTTTTACCCAAAATCGAAGTTTTTGACATGGAAATGCTCGGGATTGAAAGGGCTATCGATTCCTAGTACTTTTAAACACAAAAGCTTGCATTTTGACACCAAAACAAGGCGGTTTTTGACCCGAAAACTCAAGTTACGTTTTTGCTTGATTTGAGGCCGAAATGGTTATGAAAACGGATGATTTTCGAGAGGGACTTACCAAAAACGATTAGGAACAAGATTGTGGACTCGGATTTGTGATTTGAGAACTTTCTCTCTCTAGCTTCTCTCTCTAGAAATGAGAGTGTTTGGGTGGGTGTAAGTGAAGGAAGATGGTGAAAATGGTGGAAGTGTCAAGAACTTTCGTTTATATACTACGGGTTTGGTTAGGCTCGGGTTGGCTTCCTACGGGTCGAGACAGGCCGAGTTCATAAAATGACTAAGCCCAAGACCCGTTCCTTACTCGACATTAAATAACTAAAACGTGAATTTACTAAACATAACTTTCTTTTATTTATCAATATAAAAATTTTAGGATGTTACAAGTCTTCCTCCCTTAAAGAGGTTTCGTCCCCGAAACCTAACTATTACATAAACAAACTAGGGTAAAACTTGCGCATCTCATCCTCGACTTCCCAAGTAGCATCAGATCCCTTGCGGTGTTTCCATATCACTTTGACCAAGGGTATAATCTTGTGACGAAGCTGCTTCTCCTTGCGATCAACGATCTTTATCGGTTGCTCGATGTAGTTCAATTGTTCATCAACCTCAATGTCCATTAATGGCACGTGAGACGTGTCATCAGCTAGACACTTCCTCAGATGAGAAACATGGAAGGTTGAATGAATTCCTTCTAACTCATCGGGTAAATCCAGTTTGTAAGCTACTTCACCCACACGTTTTACAATCTTGAACGGTCCAATGTACCTCGGACTCAACTTTCCTCTTTTCCTAAAACGGATAATCCCCTTCCAAGGCGAGACCTTAAGCATCACATAGTCGCCAACGTTAAACTCAATTGGTCGTCGCCGCTTATCCGCATAAGACTTTTGTCTGTCTTGAGCGGCTTTCATTCTTGCTTTGATCTTATCGAACTTTGAAGACGTTTCTTGAACCACTTCTATACTTCCCATTTCCTTCTGACCAATCTCACCCCAACACACCGGGGTTCTACATCGTCTACCGTACAGCATCTCAAACGGTGGCATACCAATACTCGAATGGTAACTGTTGTTATAGGAGAACTCTGCCAGATGCAGATGATCATCCCAACTTCCACCAAAATCTAAAACGCAAGCACGTAGCATATCCTCAAGGGTTTGGATCGTCCTTTCAGACTGTCCATCGGTTTGAGGATGATACGCCGTACTGATGTTCAACCTCGTCCCCATAGCTTCATGAAATTTCTTCCAGAACCTCGAAGTAAACCGTGTATCCCTATCAGACACGATCGATAACGGTACTCCATGCTTGGTTACAATTTCTTTAATGAACAAGCTTGCTAACGTTTCTGACGAGATGGCCTCTCGTATGGGCAGAAAATGAGCACTCTTGGTCAAACGGTCCACAATCACCCAGATGGTGTCATGATGCTTAGCTGTACGAGGTAGCTTAGTTATGAAATCCATGGTAATGTGTTCCCATTTCCACTCAGGTATCTCTAGCGGTTGCATCTTCCCATAAGGCTTTTGGTGCTCGGCCTTGACTTGTAAGCAAGTTAAGCACTTACTAACATAATCCACTACATCACTCTTCATTCCTGGCCACCAGTAATCTCTTTTCAAGTCTTGGTACATCTTTGTAGCTCCAGGATGGATTAAGTACCTTGACTTATGAGCTTCATCTAAGATTCGACTTCTAAGATCACCATGGCGTGGAATCCACATACGGTCAAATCTAGTTTTAACTCCATGAGTGTTTTCCATCAACTCATCTTGCTGGCCATAAATCCTTTCTTTCTTTACTAACCCTTCGTCTACTAACACTTCTGACTGCACTTTGATGATTTCTTCAAAAAGACTTGAGTTCATGATCAACTTGTATGACTTCACTATTGCAAGGACTTCCTCATTCTTCCGACTTAACGCATCAGCGACCACGTTAGCTTTACCGGGGTAATACTTAATCTCACAGTCGTAATCCTTTATCAATTCTAACCATCTTCTCTGCCTCATGTTCAGTTCTTTCTGCTCGAAGAAGTACTTTAAACTCTTATGATCTGTATAGATAGTACACTTAGTGCCGTACAGATAATGCCTCCATATCTTAAGAGCATGCACTACAGCTGCTAACTCCAAATCATGCGTCGGGTAAGTACTCTCATGGACCTTCAACTGTCTAGACGCGTAGGCTATCACCTTCCCTCGTTGCATCAACACGCAACCTAACCCTTGATGCGAGGCATCAGCACAAACAACAAAATCCTCATCACCATCGGGTAAAGTAAGGATTGGAGCTTGCGTGAGTCTCTTCTTCAATTCTTCAAAGGCTTCCTCCTGAAACTTTCCCCAATTGAATACTATCGTCTTACGGGTCATACCGGTCAGCGGTGCGGCTATCTTGGAGAAACCTTCGATGAATCTCCTATAGTAGCCAGCTAACCCTAGGAAGCTTCGTATATCAGTCGGATTCTGCGGAGTCTTCCAATTCGTTATCGCTTCAATCTTAGCTGGGTCCACGGTAATCCCCTCCGGATTAACCACATGACCTAAAAATTGCACTTCCCTTAACCAGAACGCGCACTTCGAAAACTTGGCGTACAACCTTTCTTTCTTCAGAACTTCCAATACCTCTCTCAGATGCTCGGCATGGTCAGACTCACTCTTTGAATAAATCAATATATCATCGATGAAGACGATAACCGACTTATCCAACATCGGTCGACACACCCTATTCATCATGTCCATAAATGCTGCAGGAGCATTTGTTAGACCGAATGACATTACAAGGAACTCGTAGTGTCCATACCGCGTTCGGAACGCTGTTTTAGGGATGTCTACCTCTTTCACCTTCAGCTGATGGTAGCCTGATCTGAGATCTATTCGCGAGAACCAACTCGAACCTTGCAGTTGGTCAAACAGATCGTCAATCCTAGGCAAGGGGTATCTATTCTTTACCGTAAGCTTATTCAACTCACGATAGTCTATGCACATTCTCATACTTCCATCCTTTTTCTTCACAAACAAAACCGGTGCGCCCCACGGAGAAACACTCGGTCTGATAAAACCCTTGTCGAGGAGTTCTTGCAGTTGGGACATCAATTCCTTCATCTCGGACGGTGCTAGACGGTAAGGCGCCTTCGCGACGGGCTGGGCTCCTGGTACTAGATCTATCTGAAATTCTATCTCTCGCTCAGGTGGCAACCCCGGAAGATCCTCAGGGAATACTTCTGGGTAGTCGCGCACAATAGGAACATTCTTCATTTCTTTCGTCTCGGCCGTAGCATTGACAACATACGCCAGGTAGGCACCGCACCCTCGCCTTAACAAACCCTCGGCTTTTATCATCGAAATGACATTAAGCCCATAACTCGCCTTATCACCATAAACCGTCACCGCACTACCATCCAATGACTTTAACCTTATCATCTTACTTTTACATACTATCTGAGCCTCAAACTCAGACAACCAATCCATACCCAAGACTACATCGAACCCTCCTAAGGCCATAACATACAAAGTAACAGGGAACTCATGTCCCTCTAACTCTATCTTACAATTCTTCACCACTTTTGTTATTTTCACCGAAGTGTCACTTGCGGTTTCTACTACAAAAGTTTCAGACACTCGGCAGCCTTTCATTTTAGCTAGTTTACTAAACGTCGTAGCTACAAAACTTCTATTCGCACCAGAATCAAATAATACAGAAGCGGAAACATCGTTCACTAGAAACGTACCTGTGACGACATCCGGAATCTGCCTGGCTTGTTCCTGGGTCAGCATGTAGGCTCTAGTTCTGGGCCTAGCTTGATCGGCATCCTTCTTTCCACTACCTCCAGCTACACCTTCAGTGCACTCCCTTGACATATGGCCTGTCTTGCCACATTTGTAACATGTTGGCTTCGCACTGCACTCATTGGCATAATGCCCTACCTTCCCGCACTTATAACAGGCATTCGACCCCATTCTGCATTCTCCACCATGAGCCTTTCCACATTTGAGACAAACATTAGAACTTTTACCCCACTTGCATTCACCACCATGCCTCTTTCCGCAGGTCTTACACGATCTCTTCTCCCACACTTTCTGTTTCTTATCCCTGGAGTTCCATAACTGAGTACCGGGTCGTTTAGCAGGAGTGACCCCTTTCTTCTCTTTCTCTTCGTCCCTTTCCACCCTATCATCCGCGGCCACGTCAGCATAGACCATTTCCGCGAGTCCAACAGCCGAATCAAAAGTAGCAGGTTGAATCACCCTGACTAACATGCGGACCTTTTGTGGCAACCCCCTCACATAACACTTGATTCTCTTGACCTCAGTGTCAACCATGTCATGCACCAACCTAGATAGTCGGTTGAACTCCGTGGTATACTCACGATGCGTCATCATACCGGCTTTTAAATTCTGGAACTTCATCTCCGTTCTTTCAACCTCGGCATCTGCACAGAACTTCTTCATTACCAACTCTTTCAAATCTTCCCACTTCATCTCTTTGATCTCTTCACGGGTCTTCCTCCGCTCCACACTCTCCCACCAATACATAGCCTCATCTACGAATGACTGAGTAGCATAACCCACAGCTTGGTCGGGACGGCATTCGCTAATGCGGATAACCTTGTCCATAGCGGTTATCCACTGGAGAGTAGCGATTGCGTCTCCTAAACCAGTCAGCTTAGGCGGGTCACAACCTTTGAAGGACTTATAGCTGCACCCACCTTGTCCTCCTCTCATATCATCGACTTTCACAGACTTATCCCCACTCGAGGCCCCTCTTTCACCTTCCCCATCCCTTCTACCATCACCACCCGCCCCGTCAGCAGTTCGCTCACGGCTTCCAGCAGATCCTTCGGGATTCAGGTTCTTCACAGCAGCAACTACAGCCTGAACGATGGCTGCTTGAACTGCGGGGCTAAGTTGAACTTCTTCGTTGTTGTTCTGGTCTCCTCCAGCTGCGCTTCCCTCATCTTCGGTGTGGGAAGCTTCTTCCACCGAGGGTTGCTGGACAAGACGAGGCCTGCCACGACGCCCAGTGCGACCCCCAGTTTCAACAAATTCTCCAGCTCCAGCCATCAGTATCCTATATGAGAAAACACAAACATCATCACTCAAGGAACTATTTAGTACAAGGATAGTAAGGCTAACAGGTAATAACAGTGGCCAGTTGTGTTTAGCTGATCACGTTACTTTCCGTGTCCTATACACTTCCCTTTATGAGTCTATTTGTGCTGGTTCTACTTAAGCAGTTTGTCAAATCAAACAATCAATTATTCCTATCCCTGACGTTCACATATCTTCCCTTTCTCATTAATATATATCATTTAATCATACACCTTACCTTCACTGATCTTGCTTGAGCGACACATGGCATTCTTGAACTGGCATCTTCTTTCCTTTCTTACTTAAATCCCATTCTCTGTTCGAGTCTAAGCATGTAGGATGCTTAAATCTCTCGAACTTTGCTCTGATACCAACTTGTAAAGCCTCGTTACCGGTAACCCTACTTTCGTGTTGGATTTACTCATAAACACAGTTCTAAATATCAGAGTTAATTAAAAACTTTACGCGGAATATAAAACTTTCATAAAACATTACATATCAATTCATAATCATGTCTTTAAACATTCCTCTTGTCTTTCAAAATCAAAACGTAACTTATAAAACATATCGGATCTTCAGATGCCAGGCTTTAGTCTTCTGCCATGTGTCCTCCACTCAAACCAGCTGTCTCAACCTACTCACCTGCGTGCATACTAAAAGTCAGCTACGCTGAGTGAGTTCTAGTTAAACATACACTACCATGCAATACCTTGTTACATACATACGTACTTAACCTCATAACTTTCTTTCATACACACATAAGTACTCATACCTTCATTCTTACTTACATACTTTCTTTCTTACTTACATACTTTCTTTACATTCATAATCATACGTTTTAAAGAGCCTTTCGCCCTATAACCTCACAGATATTATAAGGGTCTGGTCCCTAACATCACAGATATTATAAGGGTCTGGTCCCTAACATCACAGATATTATAAGGGTCTGGTCCCTATCATCACAGATATTATGAGGGTCTGGTCCCTAACATCACAGATATTATTAGGGTCTGGTCCCTAACATCACAGATATTATTAGGGTCTGGTCCCATGTTTTCGAATATTAGTAGGGTTCGATTCCCTCTTCGTTACCATACAACCATACATCATACCTCGAGTATTATTAGGGCTCGGTACCCCTTTTGTAACCATACAACCATACAACCGTCATTTCCTTCTTTTATGAACTTTCTTACGTTCATACACATAAACATACATATCATACTTGCCATATTTATAACGTTACAACCTGACAGTACGTGCAATATCCGAAGATCGTTCACGAACCATCAAGCAATCATTCATACATATCACATATATCACCTATGGCATACACTTATCACTTTGGATAAATGTATTAACAACACATCAAGTATGCACACAGCCCCGAAAACATAACAAGGAATGGGGCTAGAAACTCACCTGGATCCTGTTACGCTCGCCGTTGATTGTAATTCCTTTCTTTAACTGGGCTCGGCTAACTGTATAATATTTACACATATCAATTACTGCTACTACTATTACTACTACTCATTTTCGATAACCGCCTTAACACATTTTCCATTAGGTTTTTAATTTATTTCATAAACGAACTTCACTTCAGGCGAATCTTGGAAACAACTTGGTTATGGCTTGATTCGATCGAATAGGAACACGTTCGATCGAATACAACACGTTCGATCGAATAGGAACACGTTCGATCAAACAGGAACACGTTCGATCGAATAGGAACACGTTCGATCGAATACAACACGTTCGATCGAATACAACACTCATTCGATCGAATACAAAACTCATTCGATCGAATGAGTTGGAGACCATTCGGTTGCTTCCCTATTCGGTCGACTGGACTTGTTCGATCTACGCATTCGATCGAATGGACTGATTCGATCGACTGGTTCGATCGAATGAGTCTGATTCGACTCCTTCAAGCTGGGCGACGGAGAAACCCACGGGTTTCCAGATTTTCCAGATTTTTTTACCCAAAATCGAAGTTTTTGACATGGAAATGCTCGGGATTGAAAGGGCTATCGATTCCTAGTACTTTTAAACACAAAAGCTTGCATTTTGACACCAAAACAAGGCGGTTTTTGACCCGAAAACTCAAGTTACGTTTTTGCTCGATTTGAGGCCGAAATGGTTATGAAAACGGATGATTTTCGAGAGGGACTTACCAAAAACGATTAGGAACAAGATTGTGGACTCGGATTTGTGATTTGAGAACTTTCTCTCTCTAGCTTCTCTCTCTAGAAATGAGAGTGTTTGGGTGGGTGTAAGTGAAGGAAGATGGTGAAAATGGTGGAAGTGTCAAGAACTTTCGTTTATATACTACGGGTTTGGTTAGGCTCGGGTTGGCTTCCTACGGGTCGAGACAGGCCGAGTTCATAAAATGACTAAGCCCAAGACCCGTTCCTTACTCGACATTAAATAACTAAAACGTGAATTTACTAAACATAACTTTCTTTTATTTATCAATATAAAAATTTTAGGATGTTACAACCGCCGGTTAGTAACTGGTTTATATATTTGATTTCAAAACCGGTTATAAATCGGTTAACCGAACCAGTTAACCGATTTTTTTAGTTATTTTTTTGTAAAAAACCGGTTATTAACCGGTTAACCGGTCTGGCCTAACCGGTCAAAACCGTTTCTCCAGACGGAAAAAAATGGTTACTAACCTAACCGAAAAACCGGTATAACCGGTTAATGCCCTCCAAAAAAAACCGGTTAGTAAAAAAACCGGTTACCGGTTTGTGCACCTCTAGTCCAAATGAGAAGATGACCCAGATGAGTTAATGATCAAGCCCGGCTCTTGGGCTGTGCAGCCCGTGCAAAGGCAGGAGGCCCAAAAGCTCAAATGGTCCCAAAAGTTCTTTTAACCTTTATGTATACATAACTAGTATAAGACCCCCAGTCAATTATCCTATATATAACTGAAAAACTAATAGGTATAGTGGGTACTGGACTACTGGGTAGACCACGTTTTAGGCCAGTTTTATGCAACCTGTTTGCTTAGTTGGCAATTTGACCACAATATTTTGTTGGGTTTCACTTTCTTTTAAATACAAATAAAAAGCTGTCGATCAAAATTATTGAAATTTTGGCTAGTTTGCACGTTGGCCACATAGGTTTGTTAGGGGTTTTTTTACAATGTTTTAAGGAATAAAGGTTGAGGATCAAAATCACCAAACATGTCTTTAAAAATGTGAAATATTTAAATGTAAGTTATTCTTTAAAATTTATAAAAGATAATATTTATAAGCGACCATTTTATCTTTATGGAGTTGGTATCGATTTTGTTGTGTTAATTTAATTTGATAACTGGATTTACAGTAAAATAATCTTATATTTTATAAAAGGTTTTTGGTTTTATTAAAGGGATATTAGTTTTAAGTACTCCAAACTTTGACCCATTGGTAGATAACACTCCCAACTTAAGAAATATTCTCCAGCACTCCCAACTTTTAACATATTTTCTTCTGGCACTCCCGGAGTAACGAAACACTAACTTCGTTAGTGTTTGGGGTAAAAAATGTCATTTTTCAAAGTTCAAGGGAAAAATCAAAATTGTGTTTATACTTTATTTCACATCCTTCTCCCCCCAACCACCACCCCCTCTTCCCTGCCACCACCGCCCCAGCATCCACCCCACCTCCCTGCCGCTTTGTTGATTTACACTGTTATTGATGCCCCGTTGACGGTACGGTTAAAAATCTATAAAATTGCATAATTCATACTTCAACATATATACATATAAAAGTTGTATTAATATACAATTGCATATTAATATATACATAAGTGTTATGTATAAAATTTATACATAGTATTAGCATATAAAAATAGCTGATACAAATATAGATTTGTAGCAATCCACAATACCATTGGCCCGTACTAGAAGAGTCAAAGTTGAACAAAAGACAAATTTGGCCCACTTTGAACAGAAGAGTCAAAGTTGACCGAAAGATAGACTTGACCCCAAAAAATAGTCTAACTCGTGGTGTTTTAAATTTGGCGATCGTCATACCCCAGGTATAAATAAAGCCTTCAAATATTTTTCTATAGTATTGTCACACAATAACTTACGAGTTTAAATCGATTGTTTGTAATTCTTCAGATATTGGTCAGCGTCTTCACTGGACGATTCAATTATAGATTTGGGGACGGTTCATGCATACCCGTCTTTATGGTGGGAGCGGTGGCGCCTGGACTCAGCGCGATCATTGCGCTCACTGTCCTTCCGTCACCACCGCCTGCCACGCGGCGGCGTTTTTTGAGAGTGTGACTTTCCAGCATGGGATTTGGTAGTTTGTTTTAAACATTTAGAAGAACTGTAGTGTATATACTAAGTAATTTAAAGTAGGTTTAAGCTGGTGTGGCATGACATGAGGAGTATATCATTTATGAATGCAGGTCTTTTTCAAACTAGTTAATGAAAATATGATATTTTACCCAAGTCCTCCATGTTTTGCAAATAGATGTAAAGGTTTTAATTTTATTGTATAGTCTTTTATATAACTTTTGTCCCAAGTATCGCCTTGGCCAGATTGTAGACCTCAGATTCGACTTTCCCTGGCCTCAGATTAGCAGTAAGCCCCTGTACTTTGTAAACTCGCCTGTTAAACAAGTTTTAACACACAATTTGAACTTTGCACCATCACTAACACCCCCGAGTCAAAATATTATTTCACTATGACCTCTTGGTTTACCCATGCTTCTTTTCAACGTGTCGAGTCGAATGATTTGAGACATAAAACAGTACAAGAAACATGAATCAGCAAGGAGCTAAATTACAACAGCCCCCCAAAAATAGACACGCCAGTCAAATCTTAAATAAGATATTTTCTGATCCCGTTCCCAGGACAACTTAACCAATTAGTTTTCGAAGTTAATGTAAACACAGGTCACATCAAGTTCACTAATTCATTTTCCTCAACTAATGTTCTTAATCGCGTCAATTAAGGACTTTGATTATTTATTTATATAATCCTAAAAAGGATGATTATCAAGATAACCCCCACAACTAATGCCAAAGAAAAATCACACAAAAAAAATATTTTTTAATTCATACCTCAACAAAAGTAATTAAGATATACACTACTACTGTACCAATATGATGTTTCAATCAGCAAAATTTAAATTTATTTACAGAAAATGAACAAAAATTGTGTACAAGTCAATCAAACTAGACCGGCATAGTTTTGAATCAATGTCTACCCACTGAAACAAAGAATGGCATTATGAAACGAAAGAAAATGGATGTAAAATACAACTCGTGTTACATAGCGTCCAAGTCCGAGTCTGAGCCCGGCCCATGCTTGCTACTGATACGCTGAGGTACATTGTATAAAGCGAGACCCAACACAAGGATGACACTCCCAAACAGGAAGAATGGGCTCAAAGTAACACCTTCAGGGAGATATGGCAATGGAAGGGAAAGAATATAGATTGTAGTTGGCACTGAAAAGTAAACATACAGCACAAGATTACACCTCAAATATGGAATAACAACGATAATGATATAGTAACAACATTGTGTGCGTGTCGGAGAGAGAACCTGATAAGACAATTGCTAGTGAAGAAACAACAGCAGAGGAAATTTTGACTAGATTGAGAATGGATATGTTGAAGGCAATATTGGTGACTATGTAAAGTAACGGTAAGAGTGGCGATCCATCACAGCCTGAAGTAACAATCATTAACCAGCGCATTCAATTCATTATAAACATGTAAACTGCAACCAGATTGCTTATCGTGTTGATCAAGATCTAGACAAGAATGTTACCAGATGAAGTGTTGAGAAAGCAACCAGCACCACTCTTTACATATGAAGGAAGCTCATGAAAAGGTATGCCTTTGAGATTTGACAAGAATGGAAGAAACAGAAGCACGAAAAGAGCCTGCGTGTTGAATTTGAATACCATTTTGGGTTATCGACTTTTTATATCTGCAAACAAAACAAGCTCTTGCAAAAGAACACTACACTTAATAAACAAGAATGAGTGATTACTAAACCACATTAAAAACTACCAGTTTTGACTTGAACCTGACTTGACCCATTACTAAACCACTAATTTTGTCACATATACTGATGTGTTGCTCTGCATGATATTAAGAATTACCTGGAACCCGGAACCAAATGAATTGACAACAAATATGTCAAGCAACTTCCCCTACACAAATCAAATTACAACAAAAGTTAAGCGTCAACTACATAAACTAGCCCACCAATGTAATTTCTCAAAGACTGTAAAAAAGTGTACCTTAAGATGTGTAACAGCATCAATAAAGACATATTCCTGTTCACTCAAACAAGCTAAAGTTAATTTACCTGTAATACGAACTTTGTTCCTTGTATTAGGTTAGTTACCTTGATAATAGTTGCACCAGCCTGAAATGCGCTTGATACCACCATCATAATTGGCCATAGTAACCCCACCCCCGAAAGCATTTGACCACTCTCCGATCCACTGCCGTAAACAAATACACTTTTAACACACACACACACACACGTAATAACCAAGAAATTGAGGTTATCATATTACACTTTAAATATGATATCAAGAGAACTATGATGTACCTGTAAGTAGTGAAGAAAGAAACACCAGTTGTTGGTTATAGAAATAAAAATATTATGATACCTTGCAATAGCTGTAACAACTCCAGCAGCCACAAGTAGACATCCTGCAATTTTATTCCATGAGTACCTTCTTCCTAAAACTAGAGCAGAAAATCCCAGCTGCCATAACAAAAACGTCTGCAAAGAAGCATTTGTAAGATGTTGTATCTGAGTTTACAGTGTCAAAAGTGCAATGGTTTTATTTAACAATACCTGATTTAATATTGGTATAGCTGGTCCAGGTAGCATTGCTGTAATAAAAAAAAATACATAGCAGTTATACTAAGATAACAAGTATGAAAATGCAATTTAAAAAAAAAAAAGAAGATACCTGCAGCGTACATCCCAGAAACAACTCCTAGGGCTTCTAGCATTCCGATGACGGCAAATCGCCATTTAGGAAGAGTCATCATGTCATTAGTTACAATTCCAGCATGATGCCTTATATACAATATGGAAAAATAAATGGCTACATACCTGTTTGTTTGTTTTAAACAAAAGATATCATCCATCACTTGATTTTGATACAAATTAATAATCTTACATTATATTAATTACTTAACCAAAAGTATTGACCTGGGCTAAGAAGAAAGGATAGTCTTTCATTGGGACGAGAGCGAGTTTATACATGACTCGATTAGCAACAGCCAACACTAGCGTAACACCAGACCAAAATATAATGTTGGAATTGGAATTGGATTGGGCTTCTGACTGTGAAGATGAAGACCGAACCACGATGAATTTAGGGTTCAATCGGCGCCGATGAGCAATGTTGTTGTTCCTGTAAGTGAATCCATGTGCTGCTGCATTGTTAATATTATTATTAATGTTTCTCCTCATTGCCATTCCACAATAGGGATTATTAGGGTTTTGTAGGAGACGAGGAAAAAAGAATGATTTTGATCCATTCTTATTATTATTATTATTATTAAGTTTGAATAATTTGAGTTTGAATGTGAGATTATTATTAGGAGTAAGAGTAGTAATGGTATTATTGCAAGCAATACCCATTTAACACGAATCAAATTCAGAACAGCAAGGAAGAAGAAGAAGAAGAAGATTCAATCAGTTTCAATTTTGGATTGGATATTCATATTCAATTATTCATCCTCACCACCTACTGATTTTCAACGTGTCAGAATGATTTGGGTACGTGCCACCAAACACATGATTCATCATGCCCACATATTAAATTAATAATTTATTATTTATTTTAATAACGTCAGAATACGACAAATGGTATTTTAATAATTTATTATTTATTAAATTAATAAATGAATATGTATAAGACATGCCTGAATGAGATAATAAAGTCGTATGAAACCTAAGAAAGTTTATCGGTGAATATTTCTTGCAAGATTGCTTGCTCAAATAATGTAGCCATGGTTGTATTCCATTCCAACGGTGACACCATGTTCCGCAACCATGTATAGGCAATGGCCGGATAGTTTAATGTAAGCATGTCCGAACTCTCATTCTTTCTATTCTAAATAGAAGAGTAGGCTATTGCTGATCATCATTAAATAAATAAGTTAAAACTTACAATTTACACTATTTAAATTATTAGAAAATTGAAATGCAAAACCACACATGACACATAGTAGCATATCTAAGACCGATACCACTTGCTTTAATAATATTGGTTCTTTTAACTATCTATTGGGAGTTAAAACTTTAAAGTCAAATTTAACATTTGTTTTTTCATTTATTGGTTAGTTTATGAGTGACCCTAGGGTCCTACATTAGGACGCAACCGCACATACTCTTAGCTACGCAAAGGGCACTTGTTCATAGAGCGACTTTTTCAATAATAGTCGGAGTTTACTTTAGCAATATAGTGTAGATTTTGATTGGGCTTCATGTGCTAACACTTGGCAATCTGTTAGTGGTTTTTTTTTTCATATGCAATAGTTCGATTTTTTAGAATTTCACAAAGTAACACATTGTTTCTCTTAGTTATGTCGAGGCTGATTATCGTTCTATTCGATGAGTAACACAAAAGTTAGTTAACTTAGTCTGGTTAACTCGTTTTGTTTTCTGAGTTTCAAATTCTTAACATTTCTCTCATTCCCCTCAAGTGTGACATTTAAGCTGCTATTCATATTGCTAAAAATATGGTTATTCATAAATGAATCAAACACATTGAGTTATATGTCATTTTGTTCGGAGAAACTTCAGGATAATTTAATTCAATTGACTCATACTCATACAACTGATCAACTTGCTGATGTATTCACAAAGAGTTTGTTTGGTCATCAACGTTTAAGTACGATTTCCAAGGTGGGGCTGTATACACCTTCAACTTGAGGGGGCGTTATCTGTAGCAAACATCATAGTCCAAATGAGAAGATGACCCAGGCGAGTTAATGATGGTACAAATGATGACCAATAGTCCATAATTAAATGATTGGTGGAACACTGTTATTTTCAGATGAGTTACGGTTGATACAGATAAACAAAATGTTCGTCTGAATTGGATAGATAGCTAGATGATACATATAGTTGGTGATTTTTAGGAGATCACTAAGAATTATGGATGAAGTTATGGTTGTGGTGTACGAGAATACATGCCAAACCAAGGCATGGGGCTTGGGAATGGCTGATGCCGTGAGCCTATATATATCGGCTGTTCTTTGTCTTGAAAATAGTGGAAAAGTTAGCTTTGGAGAATTATTGGAACTTGATTATTTATGCATATATGTAAAATATAGTTTCAAAAAATATAATATGAATTGACAGGAAAAAAAAATTAAGCATAATAAACTGTCTGAATAAAGTCAAATTGAATATTAATAATTCATGTTAGGATCCATTTGACGATAATATTTCATACTTACAACTATTTTAGTTTTTATTGATTGATAGAAACTTGCCTTTTATAAAAAATATCGAAGTTAAAGTCCTATTAATAAAGTTTTCTAGAGACTCGTTTTTTAGTCGTCCCATACCTCAAAATTTTTTTAGAGGTTTTCAAAAACGATCCTTATAAAGATCATATTTTTAATCTTCTTTAGGACACCCGGAATCTTAAAGGCAACCCAACTTACTATTAGACCAAGTGCTATGGGGCGCCAACATGGGGCGTTTTTGGGCGACGTGGGCGTCATTGGATGATGGCGCGGCGAGGGTTCGGGCAACACGTTGGCCGGCGCGGTTGATGAATGTGAGTGGGCCCCCTCTCAGCAGCTCTCTTCATCTCTCTCTCACACACATACATATGCATATATATAACAGGGGCGCCCTTAGGGTATTAAACCATAGCGGAACATTTTTGGAGCGGGGTTTCGATTCCCTCGATACTTACGTGACACGGTGTAGGGGCTTCAAAGCCCCCCACCAGAGAAGTACTCATGAATGTAGTCAAATATCGAGTGACGCAAAGTCTTACACGACTCACGAGTCAAGCCACCCACCAACCAAGTGAAATTCGCCTCAAATCTCCACCAGACCCACCCACCGCAGCCTGTTTTTTATTTTCTTTCATTTCTTCGGAAAAACCTACCTAAAAAGAATTAATTAATACATCAATGGCGGTGGGAGTTCTTGCTTTACAGGGTTCCTTCAATGAACACCTCGCAGGTTCAATTCAATTCACATCTCTCACTTTGCATGCACACTGTATAATAATTCTTCATCTGTTTGTGTTTATATGCAGCCTTAAGAAGGATTGGGGTAAAGGGGGTGGAGATAAGGAAGGCTGAGCAGCTGGATAATATTACCTCGCTTATTATTCCCGGCGGCGAGAGCACCACCATGGCTAAACTCGCCGAATTGCACAATCTGGTGAGTTTTATATTGACATTCTGTTGCATGTTTGCACTCCATGTGTTCGACTAAAGTCCTCTATGAATATTTATAATTATAGCCTATTAAAACAGCGGTATTTTTGAATCTTGATGATCTCTCTCCAGTTCCAAAGCATCCTAACATATCTTGAAATTGGAGTTGTAATGTTGTGTCATTGAATCTTGACGGTATTATCTAGACAGCGTATCTCAAGCATGAACCTTTTATTTATAACTAGTAAGGCTAGCTCTCGGTTTAATCGGCTAGCCCGGTATCGGGTATGGAGATCGGTTCGCACTTTCGGGTACTTGAAACCGACTGTGAATGTGTGGGTGGTGACTGTTTTCCCATGGTTATTTGACCGTTTATGATTAAAAAAAATGTTTTTTAATATAAATATACTCATCTCCATTCATTGTTTTTACACCAAAATTACTAAATTCCATGCTCTCATTTCTTCTACCCTACAAACAATTCTTCATTCAATTTTCTTACGACAAAATAAATCATTGTTTAATGCTTCCATTCGATTCATCGAATGAGTTTGACTTGAATGAGGGCGTCTCTGGTAGTCTCCAATCTCTCACGAAGGTTATCGACTTATCGCCCAAGCTGTAGTTCAAAACACGGCAAGATAAAAAAAAAGTGTACCACGTGATTATTATATTTATATAAGTTATGGAAGTGTTTGTTTTTGTGTTTTTAAACGTATAATGTAGCTTCAATTTACAATATGAAAAAAAAGGAATTCGGGTACTTCTCCATGTGCCCGTAGTACCCTAACAACAAACCACAAAATATTGTCAGAATGTATAAAAATGATTTTTTTTAATTATTATTTGAACACATTGTTTATCTACATCTGAACTCACTTGGTACTCTTTTGGTAGTTTCCCGCGCTACGTGAGTTTGTAAGAATGGGAAAACCAGTTTGGGGAACTTGTGCTGGTCTTATCTTCTTGGCAGATAAAGCAGTTGGTGAGAGTTTGTTTAATTATTTATAAGTTATTTATTTGATCACATCTGTCATATATATTTTTTCATTTATTAATCTCAAAGCATTCTGTTTTTCAGGACAGAAAATAGGGGGCCAGGAACTTGTTGGAGGGCTTGATTGTACAGTTCATCGTAATTTCTTTGGTAGTCAAGTAAGTATAAATCTTTTTACATATTCAGGTTATTTTTATTAATGAAGACCCTAGGTAAAACTGAAATGTATCATATTTGAAATTGTTGGTTTAATTGGAATGTAATGTTTTTATTTTCTTTATAAACGTGGCATACAGATTCAGAGCTTTGAAGCTGAGCTTCCCGTACCAGAGCTTGCTGCTAAGGAAGGGGGGCCGCCAAGTTTTCGTGGTGTTTTTATCCGTGCTCCTGCAATTCTAGAAGTGGGACTTGGTGTTGAA
Organism: Bidens hawaiensis; assembly: GCF_021521415.1. NCBI lineage: Eukaryota > Viridiplantae > Streptophyta > Magnoliopsida > Asterales > Asteraceae > Bidens > Bidens hawaiensis. The sequence goes on along the minus strand of NW_027498342.1, from coordinate 21,420 downwards.
GTGCTGGCTTCTGTTTCTATTAAAGAGGTAAGTGTTTCTTGTTTCTTTGTATGATATGTTAAACCTTTTAGTTGTGGTTGGGTTGTACTCGGTTACAATGCTTATTTATTAAAAGACTATTGATATGTTTAGGTTTAGCCGTTTAGGTACTAACAACTTAAGATTTATAAGTATGCTCAAGTGTGTGTAAGTATTCTTAAGACTTTATGTGTGCTATTAGTATGTTTTATAAGTGTGTTATAAATTTGTTTTTCTGTTATATTAACTATATAAAAAGTGTTAATTTGTCATGTGTAATGATTTTTTTAGTATTTTTTTAAAAAGGAACATATTGTTCTGTGTTGCTGTAGTTGTAATAGTGTAATCTGGTTACTGAATTTGTATTTAAAATCTTTAGAGTGCATGACAGTTTATTTTTTAGGAGAGCGCTGAACCTGAGAGCAAAGTGATAGTAGCTGTGAAGCAGGGGAATATACTAGCAACTGCATTTCATCCTGAATTGACTATTGACTCTCGATGGTATTTCATATTTCCACTTCTATATTATTTATATATAATTTAATAGGTGGGAACATGGATGGGTTAAACACACTGGCTAATGGGTCAAAATGGTAATGTATTAGCAATTTAGCATAGGTATGTGCATGGGTCGGTTTTGGGATCAAAGCAAATAAAAAACCGAAAGTTTTGAAAACCGTTTGGTACTTTGGTTTTGGTTTTACCAGTTGGGCTCGTAAATTTTGGGCTGAAACAAAATGACCAAAAATAATGAATTTGGGTCTAAATTTTTTTCTTAAATCATAACTAACTGATTATCACACATTTGGAGCTAAATTTTTTGGGCTTACACCATTATCAAATTCTTATAAATTACTTAAAATTCGTTTTTCAAAAAACATAAACTAAATTGTACTTTTTCCTGGGTTCGGTTATTTCAGTTTGGATACGTCAGTTATTCCAGCTAAGGTTTGCTTTTTTACGTTTCATGCACGCTCTATATTACCGTGGGTTGAAATGGGTCACAGATTTGCTGCTTTGACCCAATATAGTTTTTGTCCAAAAAATGTTTCTTTACTTTCAACCAATTTGATGCATTTGAATCGTATCTTATTAGCTAAACCTTTTGATTTAAACTATTTCCCGTTAGTGATAAAACATAACCTAAATTGACCCACTCATAAGATGTGTGTATTCTATTACGCTGATGTTTGTGTTTTTACAGGCATAGTTACTTCATGAAAATGTCGCCTAGCAACAACGAGATAACTGCAGCGAGCAGCAGCAGCAGCAACTACTATGAAGATCCAGAAAGTTACCTGTACAACAAGCAACCCAAAACCGACCTTCCTATATATGAGTAGCAACGCATTTCATCATGTAGGTGACCGATTCTTTTTGAGTCATTTAACAATGGAATGGCTCTTCACAGGGTTTGCAATTTTCAGTTTTGTGTATATAACAATGGAAATTGTTTTATTGTTGCTTTTCTTTTTAGCCAAACCTTTTGAATTGTTGTTTTTCTTAAAAGAATTGAGTTTTCTGGTTGCATTAAACCCTTCAAAGCTCAGAGTAATATCCAATATGTAAACAGGTCGACCTGCCAATCTGTTTAAACAAGACAATTTGCTAACCCATGCATGATCGGTTTAACTTTAACTGGTTCTTTTATGCGGATATTGTTTTGTTAACATGAAACACTGTCAACCTATTTTTATTGGTTTATAAGTAGCAAAGTTAATATGGGACTAGTTTACAAAATCATAAACCGTCTAGTTAGTTTATAAGGCAAATTAAAACTGGTCTAAAATTCCCTAATCGCCCTTTAAAATAGCGAAGCATACGGACGAGGTTCCCTTAGACCACCAACTTCCAGTTTATGCTTTAACCCTTCATAAATATTACTAATAAGTTTTAAATATTAACTTATCAAGACTATTTCTTAAATGGGTGTTATTATGTCACATTTCAACACTTCATGAACTTAACCCATCATGATTTTTATAATTAAACAACATTTACATAGGACATAATTAGAATATCTTACTTATACTCCGACGAGACTTGAGAGACATAATTAGAATATCTTACTTATACACCGACAAGACTTGAGACCTCAAAGCTTGAAGACTTTGTGTGCAATAACATTTTACAAGAGTGCAGTAATAGAAAAGTAGAGATGCTAAAATTAGTGTGCCTGCAACTTAGACTAACTTAATTAAAATATAGAAAAAAAACATTTATAAAAGAAACCGTATAAGAGTAGCCGTAATTATATTGGCATACAAGACTTTCAGCCGCCTGGTTATGGTTAATTGAATGGTCACTCAGCCATTCAGTTATGGTTAAGATTAATGCGTGTTCGTTAACCGACTTTAACCAAGCCATTGTTAAGTACATTTGGAATCGACACATTATAGCGTCAAAACTCCATAATTGAGATTTAAAAATAACCAAAGAAGCCCAATAACAATAACGAGCCCATAGTATAAATATATATTATTAAAAGCATGTAAACTGCGTTAAACTGTTGGTTTCAGATAAACCAAAAAAATGACTAAAGACCCGAAACCTGAAAAACAAACAACTCCGGCACCGGCGAAAGCCAACGGCAAACGCAAAATCAAAAACGACGTTGTGCCGGAAGAGCAACTCAAAGTGCCGGTAGAAGTAATAGAAACAGATGATTCCGTACAGATTCCACCGGCAACAAACGGCGTCGTTTCAAAGAAGAAGAAGATAACAAAAGAGGATAATAATAATAATAATAATGAGAAAGAAGACGAGAGTTCATTGTATCAGATTCCGATGAGTCGAGTGAGTCGGATTATTAAGAGTGAAGATCCTAACATTCGGATCACACAGGAAGCTGTTTACGTCATTAATAAAGCTTCGGTACGGTTTAATTGACTTATTAATGTTTTAGTTGAATTGAGTTAGAGTTAGGGTTTTGCATTGTATGGTTTTGAATAACTGTTAGGTGTGGAAATTGAATTAGTTTAGGAATAGTATGGTTATTAATTGCTTTCATGTAGGTTGTGTTACTGGATTTAGGTCAGATAGGCACAATGAAATTATAGTTATGCGCAGTAAGTTACAGAAAACTTTCAGTGAATTATTCATATGTTTCAATATGCTGTTAATGATATTCGTTAAGCTTTTGTCGGACAAACGGACGATTTACAAACACTTTATGTTTACTGAACAAAGTTTCGTGTCCGTGTTCGTTCGTTAAGGAATTGAGCTTGTTCGTGTCTGTTCATTACTTTTGTAAATGAACGAACTAACGGAAACAAGCGAACATTACCGAACACTAAAGAAGACTAACGGACGCAAAACATAAACGAACACAAATGGACATATGTTAATTTGAAAATAATATTCATTAAATCAATACAAAATCACCCAAAAATCCGGAAGTACACCGCATAATAACCAAAAAAGCTTAACATAATACTCATAAGCATAATTATATTATAATAGTAATAGTAAAAAAAATATAAATATATAAATAAGATATAGCAGTAGTAAAATTCTAATAAACAAACATATATACGTAAATGAACATAACCAGGCGGACGTAAGCGAACATAACCGGACAAACGTAAACAAACATTAACGAACGAACCTAAACGAACACGTTACCGAACGTTAACGAACACAATTGAATGGACTTGACCTCTGTTCGTGTTCGTTCAGTAAGCTTACTGAACGAAATTCTTTTTTTATGTCCATTCAATTATTAAACGGATGAACATAAACAAATTTCCTGCTGAACGGTTCGCTGGACGTTTGGTTTGTTTACAGCCTTACCTGTTATTATACACGAAATCGTATATTGAAGTCGTTTAAAAATTTAATTAGATGATGCTGATTGATGCAAGAAAAGAACACGTGTTTAGAAACATGAAGGAAAGATCTGTGATTTATGAATAGAAGAGTGATAAAACACCTAAGAGACTTGAAAGTCATCTTCTACATTTAAGATCATGGCCTCTTAATACACATTCCTTATTATCTTATGTAGCAGACTAGGATACATAAATGAAAGGATTGGTTTCAACAAACTACAGTAATTGAACAAATATTCGATTGCTAAAACTAAGGCTGTTTGTGTTGTGTCGTCTTCTATGAATAATTTTATTCATCTTATGATGTGGATCAACATAAATAAAGTTACTTTTACTGATAACACTTCACTTTTTTTTTTTGGGTAGACTTGATATTGCATTTTACAATAATAGAATTAGAAAATAATAATTAGAAATATTCAATTGATAGCAAAACTGATTACAATTCACATAATATAAGCAACATCTTTGTCATTGACTGTTGTTTATAGAATCATAGTCTCTCTTGGCTACATGTGCTATTTTTAGCAGTATATGATATCTGGTGACTGCCTGTTTGGCAAGAATATGTAAATTAACAGTTTAAAATAATTTGAGTTTCATTAACTTGACCTGTGTTACAGTTATTTAATATGATTTTTAGGGTTTATTTCTATTTAGCCCGCTTGCCCAAGATAGGTTTCTCTATGGTTTATAACTCGTATATACATTGAGGGTTAATCAGGCATCATGTGGTGGCGCTGATGGCTGATGTCCCAATAGTTGAGTTTTATGGCCTTATGTCCAAGGCTTGATTTAAAACTACTATTGAGCCGGGGGTCTCACCGGAAGCCGCCTCTCTATTCCTACGCGGTAGAGGTAAGGTTGTCTACACTCTACATCTTACCCTCCTCAGACCATACCATAGCTTTGCTATTGGTGGGATTTACTGAGTATGATACATTGAGGGTTCCTCTCCATTCTAATCACAAAGTTCAGATATAATATTCCCATTCACTTTTAGAACTTGTAAGTTGTAACATTAATTGCAAAATTTGAATGTTGTTGGATGATATTAAAAGATGATCTGCAAGAAGGCATAAGAAACAACAAATATAATTAAATGTATATGCAATTATGCATCTTGATGTCCAAACTTTTGCAACTTCAAATTCGCTCGTCCAGCCTATATTTTTATTACAGCAAAATCATCTTCTTTTTCTTTTCTATAACTATCTAAATTTTTGTGCATTTCATGTATGTGCAGGAAAAATTTCTTCAGGTGTTCACCACAGAAGCGTATGCTAATGCTTTTCTGGATCACAAGAAACATATCGATTACAAACACCTTTGTAAGTTCTGTGCCTTTGATATATTATTAATTTGGTCTTTTTTTATTGTTTTTTCGCTTCCTGGATGGATATTGGTCAAAGTTAGAGTTTGTAGGAGGCATATATGATTATGTAATAACAGCTATAGGAATGAAGACATAATGAATTAATGATCGGTTTACTTTATAAAATGATTGATATGTAAACAGACGAGAGACATGCAACTTTTGGTTGTAAATATAGCTGACTTTGTTGTACATTGATCATTAATACTTTTCAAGAAAGTGAACCTAGGGATCGGGATTGTTTGTGTGTGTGCATAGGCAGTTTTTCTAATAGTGATTTTTACCTTTTTCGTATTCCAATGAGAAGGGTAAAATAGTAATTTCATATGGACTTAACAGTCACTTTTAATGTCTGTTAATGTTAGGTAGGGGTGTAAATGAGCCCGGCTCTTTTACTAAAGCTCGAGCTCGGCTTGTGAGTCGTTTCTTCAAGCTCGAGCACGGCTCTGGCTCGGCTCATTTATTGTTTATTAATCAGTACATATACATTTTATATTATTATTATATTATTATATTTTTTCATTTATTATTTGTATACATCATAATATATATTTTATATAGTCATTATAATCATGAATTTGTATATAATAAATATGGTTGCATAAACATATTTAATACATTAAATAAAAGTTATAAAAATAATAGGCTCGGCTCGCGAGCTAGCTTGAGCTCGGGCCCCTTTGTTAAACGAGCCTTATTTGCTCGAGCTCGTTTAAGCTCGTGTGAATTCAAACTTTTAACAAGCCGATCTGAGGCAGCTCACGTTGTTTTAGAGCTAAGCACTAGGATGCATACATATACATTTCAATCTGTAGCTAAATTGAGTTGAACATGTTAAATGTGTAATATAAGTAGCTAATTCAGTAATTCGTGTTCTTGAATCAGCATTGGCTGTAGGTAAGCGGAGGAGATTCGACTTTCTTTCAGGTATGTTATGCAGTATTCATTTTACTTTTGTTGTAATTGTGTTTGTAGCATGTTTAATGTTTTGTTGCAAGCAGATTTTGTCCCTGAGAAACTGAAAGCAGAAGAGGCGTTAGCAGAATCACAAATAGAGAACTGAAACGATGATTTTTGTAACACTTAATGTGCATTCTTGTGTTGTTAAAGAGTTGATGGTATTACAAGAATGTTGTCTTGGTTTCAAAAGTTGAATCAGAAATCATGAGCTTGAGTAGAAGTGTTTGATAATATGACTGAACGAGATAATAATAAAAATCTATACAAGGCATCCTATAACACTGTATGTGACGTGTTAAATCGTTAAGTCATATGAAACAACATGAGGTGCGCATCTTTTATTCCTCCCTTTCGTGTTAAATCGTTAAGTCATATGAAACAACATGAGGTGCGCATCTTTTATTCCTCCCTCTCTTGTGTTTTACATATCAACTGCATGAGGTGCGCTCTTTTGTCCATGATACGTTTTTATGAGCGTCTCTTGCACCTTCATAAACCAAACAAACAACCCCTTGCCATAGCAAGAATATAATCATATTTGTTATGTCTTGGGCTGATTTTGCTTGTGTTTCCAGTGTAAAACTAGTTATTGTTGATTGATTTCCAGATGGAAAACCAAAAAAATCGACAAACGCCCGAATACAACACAAATTTTCACAGGATTAACATGTTGGATACTAATTATTTAAATCAAAAACTTACAACAAAAAAATAGGGTTAGATCAGTAGCATCACGTAAAATCTAAGTTCACGCCATATTATTTATCAAAGAATTTAACGACACACAGAGTAAACCACATCAAAACCATAATAACAAGAAGTGATGAAAATATTAATCCAGAAAGTATCTAGCTTAGAGTTGATCAAAAAAACCGGTTCCTGGAACCGAACCGGTGGACCCGAACCGGAACCGAACCGGTTCCTACCCGTTTTTGGTAGGAACCGGACCCTATCTGATTCAACCCGATGATCCGTGACCGGTTCTTGCGTTTCTGAGTGGGGGCGGGTAGGAACCGGAACCGGTTAGGAACCGGTTCTAGCCGTTGGATCGATTAAGCCGTTGGAAATCGTTTTTTGGCCGTTTTTTTTACCGTTGGGGTCAAAAATAGCCGTTTTTTGACTCCCCCAAGCACCCCACTACTAGTATAAATAGGTATTTGGTGTCATGGGTTCATCACAACACTCAAAACGCAAACCCGAACGCAAAAAAATACAAAAAACGCTATTACAACGTTTTGAGTTCTCTAATCTCTTGTTTTCTCTTCTTCTATATTCATATTTGTTGTTATGGCTGCCTCACAATCATCGGTTGGTCAAGGTTCCAACGCCGAACCAAGTTTCGTTCGTATTGTACCTCATAATCGTAATCAAGAGATTTGGTGCAATTGGGATTTGGTTGAATTGAGTGACCATTCATTGAAGGCTCGGTGCAAGTTTTGTGGGGTTTATTTAAACCCACTTTCGAATTCAAATTTGAAGAAACACATCGAAAAACCGTATTGCAAGGCGTTGAAAAAGAACGTCGATTCGCAACAAACGCAAATGGATAGTGAAGGCGGAATATTTACATACCAAATTGATCGAGTTCAAGATCGTATGGCGAAGTTTGTGATTCAAGAAGCTTTTCCGTTTAGCCACTTCGACAACCCTCGCTTAACCGCCATGATTCGAGATACGCTTCAACCACAATACACTCACGTAAGTCGTCATACTCTTAAACGTTATTGTTTAAAATTGTGGAAGAAGGCCAAAGAGGTACTAATTGCATATTTTGAAAATATAAATACGGGAATAAACTTAACTAGTGATGTTTGGTCGGCTCCACATGGTCTACCCGAATCTTATCTTTGTGTCACCGCTCATTGGGTAGACCCGTCATCGTGGGAAATGATGAAACGCACCATTGCTTTCGAACTCTTTGAGTATCCACATACGGGAGATAATCTGTTTGAAATTTTAGATTATGTTATAAAAACTTATAAACTAGAAAATAAAATATTTTCAATGGCATTTGATAACGCGTCGAATAATACATCGGCGGTTGATAAATTAAAATTAAAATATACGCCGATTTGCAATGGTGTATTTTTTCACTCAAGGTGTGTTGCACATATCATTAATTTAATCGTGCAAGACGGACTTGCTTCGGATGAGGTTACATCGGTTATAAACGATTTTAGACTAATGCTACATGAAGTTTTTTAAGAAAAGTAAAAAAAGACAAATGGATTATAGAAAATTTTGTAAAGATACGGGAAGAAAAGCTTTGGGAGCTAATTGGGATGTACCTCATCGATGGAATTCCACTTGCACAATGTTTCAAAGTGCTTTGGAACAAAGAGAAACTTTACAAATGTTTCATTCTAGTCTTGCCGAGAATGATTTGGCAATCCCCTTTTCAAATGGGAAATTATCAATGACTTATCGACTTTTCTTGAAGTTTTTAAAACATCAACTACGAAACTATCGGGAACGTATTATCCGACAAGTCCCTTGGTTCTTTCGGAGTTATTTTTAATGGTTAACAATCTTAAAGAATTTGAAAATAAAAGTCCAATGTTTTCAAACATCATATTACCAATGAAGTTTAAATTAAAAAAATACTTTCTTGAATTGCCACCGGTTTTTACTTGCGCCGCCGCGTTAAACCCAATGTTAAATGTTACGGGGGTTGAATGTGTGATAGACGAAATTTTTTCAGCCTTAGATATGCATGAAATTGACCCAAACTTTTCAACAGAGGCAAAAAATTATTTTAATTTGAATTTTAAATTTATGTATGACTTTTATTTAAATAAATATGGGTCAAACATACACATGCCTATGCCGGGGGGGTCTTCATCAAGTTCAAGTGCTACTAGAGTACGAGATCCCATGATTAGCCTTATGAACACCGTTCGCAACGTAACGGCTAAAAAACAAAGGGGTAACACCCCTTCAAGCGAACTAGGAAGGTATAGTGCAAATGATTACTTTACCGGTTTATAAGAAGAGGAATATGGCACTTTTGATGTTTTGGCTTGGTGGAAGGTAAAGGAAACCGAGTTTCCGATTCTTGCCACCATGGCCTGTGATTTACTAACCGTCCAAGCTTCTACGGTAGCTTCGGAATCCGCTTTTTCTCTTAGTGGCAGGGTAATATCGGTGAGAAGAACAAGACTAAATTCGGAGTTGGTGGAGATGTGCATTTGCTTAAAGGATCACTTGGACTCAATCGATCGTATTCAACACGTAACCACTCTCGAAGATGAAACACCACTTGATTTCGAGTGCACGACGAACAAGAAGGCATTTCTACAAGTAATTCCGAGAAAGAAGTCGCCGCTCAATAATTACGACGAACAAGAAGGCTTTTCTAGAAATAATATGTCACAACTTTATATTTATAAGTTTAATGTTTTGTTAGTTTGTTTTTGAAGATTTTAAAACACGTAACCTTTTTTTTTTTGAACTTCTTAAAGTAAATAAAATGAATTTTATGTTAATTGTTTTGTTTATTTTTCATGCTATACAAATACGAATCGTAGTTTAGAATCCAAATCGCAAACGAAAAACGAAAAAAAAAAATTTTTTTTTACACTGTAACCGGTTACAGTGTAGGAACCGGTTTAGGAACCGGTTAGATAGGTTAGGGGTCCGAGGGTGGGAGAACCGGTTCGGTTCCCTAACCGGTTCGAGCCTGGAACCGGTTTAAAAGGGGGTTTTGAATATAGGAACCGGTTAGGAACCGGTTCCGGTTCCTAGTCCCAAACCGTTTTGAACATCTCTAATCTAGCTAGGGTTCATTAATCACCATGCATATATATTCAACGATTGATCCTTGAATATTTGCCTATCAAAATAAAATAATAAAAAACCCTAAAACTTGGGCAGTATCTGATCTCCTGATCCGCCAATGCCATGATGCTGGAACACAAACCCTCCTCCGTTGTTTGTTGGATCATGACCTGTCGTCGTCTGACCGCCGTTAACATAATTCTTCCACCGCATTTGATGATGATCAAACACACCAGCAGCAGCGGAATTAGAGGACTGTGGCCTGTTGATCATCATTAACTCGTCGGCTCGGGTCAGGACCTTCCTCCTCAACTCGAGCAAGGACCACAAGAAGAGATCCAACTCCCCCTCGTCCATCCCCTCGGTGGGCCCCTCGAACCACGGCAGACTACTAGTGCTACTGGACGGGATGATCATCTGATCCCTTCGCTTCTTCTCGGCCTCGAGTTCCCTTGAAACCTCGGTGTAATGCTGGTTGAACTCTTGAACCGGCAGGGGTGGAGGAGAAGAGTACTGGTTATTATTACTGCTACTGGTACTGGTGGTGTTATCATTATTATTATTGTTTAGATAGCGTTCGAGTACGGTTTCAACTTGGAGAAGGTGACTTGACGGCTGTTGGCTTCTTCTATCTTCTTTATCTCTATCTTCTTCCGGCCTTTCGTTGTCTTCTTCTTATTATTCATGCTAACACTACTTCCACTTCCGATGTGGTGGTTTGCAAGAGCCATGGTCGTCAGTCGGACGTCGGTGATTGATAATAATAATAATAATAATATTGTGTGTGTGCGTGTAATCGAATCTTTAATATGTGAAGAAATAATGAGACGGAAAAACTATCTATAAACAATGGAGTATTTCATAACACAATCAATTACAAATATTTTTACCATAAATAAGTGAGACTTGACTGGTAATTAACTTTGGTAATAATTTTTCTCAGTCGATTGGAATTTGGGAGCAAGGTTGTTATAATATATACGACCGTTGCGTTTGATTGATAGAAAAATATATATATGTAATTAATAATAAGATACGTAACTTGTTTTACAAGTAAGTTTTACATGCCGCATACAAGCCTTGAGGGATCTACGAGAGGCGGCAATTGATTAGTATCCATCCTCACGCGTTGCTGACTTGACCCCCTCGAACGCTTATCAGTATCGTTTTGCACATCATCGACATCATTGTCGTTATGCATATCGTTGACATATATTGTTATGTTGATTGATCTATAAGTTGTCCTCATCGATATCAACATCTTCGAGGTTCGTATGTTCGGCATTATTGGCGTTGTCCCAAGCCCCCTCTACCTCACTTCCCTGTTTATATATAACTAGATTTTAACACGTATTACGGTGTTGTTTTACGTTATTTGTTTCTAATATTTATATATATTTTTTTATAATAATTTTATTTATTGTAAGTTGGTTAATAATATACTTAGGATTTGATGATAAAAGTGTTTCACAAATAAATGAGATGTTATAACTCGGTTTAAAATTTATTTGGGTTTAATGAGACTCATAACCCGCTTATTTTTTTTACTATAAAATTGTTTTTTAATTATAAATAATATATTCTTTCTTTTTAAATCGGATACGTACTAATATATAGTATATCCCTATTTTATATGATTTTTATATCAAATATTTAATGAGATTAATTTTTAATTTAATGAGATGCTACAACCCGTTTAAGGGCTATCTGGGTTTGGTGAAACCCATACCCGTAAATTCGGGTCAAATGCATGAGAAACCTCCATTTACAAATAAAACAATCTGATAATTTGAGAAAATGTAGAGAGGTTTTGTTTATTTATATTTAAGATATATATGATGTCATCCATATAAGTAACTATAATGATCCTTCTGCCTTGGCAATGCATGAAGAATACAAAGTGAACTCCTTACGGATCATCCCATACTACCAAATCATGGCCCGAGACTCCGAGAGATTTCTTAAGGCCGTATAAGGCACCAAGAGTTAGTAATGTTAGATGAACAAGTTAGAATGAAAGACTATAGTTAGTTTGACTTGAGAAGTCAAAACTTCAAGAATACATAAGAAATAACAACCTTGAATCTATGGAGTTTTGAGAGAGTTTTTGGAGATGTAGCAAAAGTAAAATGAAGAAGATGGGTGTGTATATATAGGGAAGGAGTGAAGGGTTGGGTATAAAGATTCTTTTATGGTTTGCATAAAAATGGGTATGTTTAAATGGTCAAACAATGCATAATATAAAAAAAACAATATTTTATTTGTAGCTTCCCTAGACACTTGCAAAGTTATGTAGGCAATTGTATGACCCGCTATGATCACACATTAGCCAAACTTTAACGACTTCTCCACCAGCATTTGTCTTCGACCGTTGGGTTACAACGACAACACCAACTTCACGACCTATTGTTTTCGCCCGGTCCTTAGGTTCGTCAAAAGACGAAAACAACTGAAAACAAATTTAACATTTTGTTAAAAACAATATCGTCAAATATAAAATAATAGAAACATAATTTATAAAATTATTTTATACCTCGTTGGTTGAAAATGGTGAGACATTGTCGGAAGTTTCACCAACACAATCGTCTTGATTGTCATCATCAGAAAATGGCATATCTAACTCGTTTTTTTATTATTAAATTTTATAATATGTTAGAATACTACGCAGTGAAAATAAGCTATATATATATATTTGATTGGTTAGAATATTATGTCGTGTTATATAATTAACGGTGGAATCTTGTTTCGCGTCAAATAATTTACCGAATATTATATCGTGTCAACTAATTACCCTGCCTGTACGAGCCGTATAAACTATACTACTCGTATAAAACTGGTCATTCACGGGTCTACCTAGACATGGTACACTGAATTAACGAGTCGTATAGACTATACTACTCGTATAAGCTTTAATTCTAATCAAACATTATCTAAAAAGCTGTAAAAAGCTAGTATGTACGGTCTGAGAAGGGTGTGTGGTGTTCCAAAACGACTCGTATAGGCTATACTAGTCGTAAAGAGGGTGTATGAGGATTATACGAGTAGTATAGGCTATACTACTCGTATGGATACCAGCAATGTCTCGTATAAGTCATACGACTCGTATAGTAATTTGGTCAAACACCTTTTTCAGAAAGTTGGTAGTTGTCAGTGTACGGATATTTATACGACTCGTATAAGTTATAGGAGTCATATAGAGGGTGTATGAATATTGAAGGAGGGTGTGTTATTAGCAGGACCCTTATAAGTATGGCTAGGATTATTTTATTTGTCACATTTTCGTTGTAAATTTTTTCATTGATCTCATTTCTGATTCAATAGAAAAACCTAAGATAATTTGGAATTTCGTTTCGTTCTTTGTTAATTGATTTGTTTGATCGTTCTTTGGTGTTGATGAAATACATTTCCCCTATTATTATTATTATTATTATTATTATTATTAATATTATTATTATTAAACGATGTGTATAATATAGAAACATGATTAAATACATTTTACTCTTAACATGAAAACGGTGAGAACCAATTTGCTGTTATTATTAGGTTTATTTTTATAGGTGTTTGTTGTTATTTTTTGCTAATTTTCGATTATGAGACGTTATAGGTATTTGCTGATTTATAATTTGTTGTTATTATTAGATGTTTTCTTTTGCTGTTATAAGTATTTGTTGGTATTTGCTGTTATTATTTTGTTTTTGATATTGATTCTTTTGTTGTAGTTTTTAGATTCTTTTTTTTTGTTATTATAAATCACTGTTTATATAGATTGGTATTGTAGTTGGTATTGTTTGTTACATTCTCATTTTTATATAAATTGGTATTATTTCCTATGTTCTCATGTTAAGAATAAAATGTACATGAACCTTCCCCGTATAATATATTTGGTGAAAATAATATAACTTTGTTTCTAAGTTTGTGGCTTCTTTTTCAATATTCTCACAATAAATATTTGCAATTTGAAACCACATGTAAAAATGTAATCATACAAACCAACCTTTATCAGAGAACCCTCCAACATCCCTTGTGTTTATTCTGTTTTTCTGCCTTTACAAGCAAAAATTGAATACCATAGGACCAATTCTTATGATTGATCGATAGCTTTTTTTCATATACTTTTTATCAGTGACAATTATAATTAATTAACTTAGAAAACTACTTCCACAAACTCAAATCATTGTGTGATCAACCTTCGTCAATCTTTTGAAGGTGTATGTTCATTTGCTGGTGGTGTAGGTTTCCTATGGCGGTGACCGAGTGATCAAGGATGGAGAAAGTGACATAGAACTATAAGTTTTGTGATAAAAGTTGTAAAAACTGAAAGTTTGAAGTGGTACTCGCATCAACAAGAATCATGCATGCATCTTAAATAAGTTAGATTACTTTGTTGTTCTAATTAATGGTAGCATATCGTAATCGGTAGTTAGCATGAATTCTTATCAAGAATTATTCTAGTTATGTATGAGATAATTATTTCACGTAGAAAGGTATCAATGTTTCACAGATATATACTTGCCATACAAGTTTTTATGATGAATAATGATATCTCATCTGTCACGTATATGAGTATTTGAATTTGCTTCAGACCGTAATATTATCTTTATCAATCATATATGTATTTTGTGGATTAAAATATCATAAAGTATATGCAATATACATTAAACCAACTTTGGATGATAATGCTTAATGAATTCGCTATGTACAGTTGGCTTTTGTAGTGAATACAGGTTTTATAGTTAGGATATCTTTGGATACTATTACTATATAACGTGTACATATCACTTTCAGATAACATTATTCTGATAGTATTTAACCTAATAAATTTAATAGAACATACAAACACATGTTTTTTCGTATAAAAACATTCTTATGTCTATGCGTGTGTAAAGCAAACCAAAGATCGGGGAACCATCACACTAATGTAGAAGTGTTACTCTTTATGAAAAAGTATAATAGTTGGTGATGCTAGATTGTCGCTATCTAGTAAAAAACAATTAAAATCAGTTCCTAATCACCTAAGCAAGCTAGGGTAAGTAGGGTGTCGAACCATGAGAAGTATGTGGTCAGTGTAACGTGCAACAAATTTATAATATTATGAAGTAATAAAGTGTAGTGCTGATCACACAAACAAATAGTTTGGTTTTTAGATGGACATAATTACAAATTTTGTCCTTTAAACAAAGCCAAATTACGGTACGTGTCCTTTTTTTAGGTTTCTTGCAGACGGTGTCCTTTAAACATTTTTTTCCTACACGTTACGTCCTTTACCCTAACTGGGTTAGAAAAACTCAGTTAAGTATGACATGTGCCAGACATGTGATGGGCATAATTGTAATTTTAATGTATCCTTAAATTTAAAAAAAAGAAAAGAAAATATATATAATACCTTCCCCTCATTTATCTCTTCTCTCTCTAAGCCACCACCATCACCATAAATTCCGGCCACCATAAATTCCGGCCACCTCGTTGCAGATTCCATTCAACCCACCACCACTTCATATTATTAAAGCCAGTTTTTGATTTTATCAAGTTTTGATAAGTGGGTCGATGATGGTGATAATATATATTATACTGATTCTCTCTCTTCTCTCTCTCTCTCTCTCTCTCTCTCTCTCTAATCCTCTCCCTCCTTGGCTCCACACCAACATAACCACTTCTTAGCCACCAAAAACCAACTCCCTTTCTTCTTAAATCCGGCACCATCTCCGGTCATCTTCTCCGACGAGGAAGACGAAACCCTAATTAACCGCATAAATCGAAACCCTAATTAACAACAACCATCCTTCTTGTTCGCTAGATCTGGGACAAATCGAAATCCTAATACCTACTGCTTGTTCTTCTTGTGATACGTTTGTGGGCTATTCAAAACAGTGGTGGTGGATGGGTTGGAGGTGGCCGGATCCGGTGATGGTAGAAGTAGTTTCGTTTGGGATACGGGTGGGTTTTGCCGATTCCGATACCGAGGTGGGTTTTGGGATACGGATTTTGGAAGAGGATGAGAGTGATGATAATTGGTGGTGGAGGGTGGTGGTTGACGGCGGCGGTGGTGATTATTATTTAGAGGTTGAAGACTTTTTTATTCTGAAGGAGTAAGTATTTTAAGTTAGCCGGAATTGAAAAGTGAAGGTGGCCGGAAATCGGAAGAGACGACGGAGAACCATGGTGGCTCCGGCTGGGTGAAGGTGTGGTGATGGTGATGGTGATGGTGGCTCCGGCGAAGAAGGTTATGGTGTGTAACATCCGGCCCCTCGCACCACCAATATTGTCCGCTCTGCCCAGGAAGAGCTCACGGATTTGTTTTTGGTTGCCCAAAACGCGTTGGTGATTGAAGAGGTAGGACATTTACTTATGAACCAAGGATCTCTCTTGTCCACGGCCGATGTGGGATAGCCTAAGAGTGGGACGATGTTGTGTTTGCCAAGGGTGTTACAAACAACCCCCCTTTGGACTCATCGTCCTCGATGAGGCATGTCTCATCACCCCGAACGGCACAAGAGTGGCTCTGATACCACCTGTAACATCTGACCCCTCGCACCACCAATATTGTCCGCTCTGCCCACGAAGAGCTCACGGATTTGTTTTTAGTTGCCCAAAACGCGTTGGTGATTGAAGAGGCAGGACATTTACTTATGAACCAAGAATCTCTCTTGTCCACGGCCGATGTGGGATAGCCTAAGAGTGAGATGATGTTGTGTTTGCCAAGGGTGTTACATGGTGGCCGGAGTGGTTGTGGTATGGTGATGGTGTGGTGATGGTGGTGGCATAGAGAGAGAAAGAAGAGAGTTTGGTGGTGGTTGCTGGAGGTTGAAGGTGGGTGTTGGTGTGTGTTGGTGGTGGGTTTGGTGGTGGTGGATAAGTTCTGGAAGAAAGAGAGTGTTGTAGAAACTTTTTCAAGTGTAGATAAAAAGACAAAAATGCCCTCACATGCGACTCACGTGAGGGTACTTAATTGAGTTTTTCTAACCCAGTTAGCGTAAAGGACGTAACGTGTAGGAAAAAAAAATGTTTAAAGGACACCGCCTGCAAGGAAACTAAAAAAATGACATGAACCGTAAATTGGCTTTTTTAAAGGACAAAATTTGTAATTCTATCTTTTAGATGATTAAGCAATTTAACAAATTCAAGCAATTAACAAAAATAAATCACACTCGGGTTTCAAGAATGCAAAAAAACAGTAATCTTATGCAACTTAACAGATTAACTTTAGGCATCAACAATCGCTAACACACGACACTGGTTATCAAACAGTCCCTGCCAGAGTGACTCAACTAAGGGCAATTTTATGCTTCTTTGTATTCAACTAATCAAAACAATCCTATAAGCAATTATTATAGCAATTGACAAACTAATCGTTCTGATCAACGAAAACCTAAATCTACTGAATGCGCAACAATACTAAACATCAATACTTATAGATTAATCATTAACAGTTACAAAGTATGTGTTCTTAATACATGAAAAAACTGAAAGTAATACAAACTTTACATCCGGATATGATTCGAGAAGACTAGTCAAGCATCGTGATCGATAGATATTCAATTATGACGATGAAGGTCATTAGTGTTAGGGCATAGATTTTATGCTGATATTAATTTATCCTTGTGTAGCATGTGGATCATTTATCCTTGAGATATGTTCTAGGTTGCGAAGGATTAAGGATCCTCGGTATTACTTGTTTACTAACGATTGTATTTCAATGGTGTTGTGATTAATAGGTATAACGGCTATAGGACCTGGTCTACCTATTTACTTGCTATTGGACTCATTCAGCACGTGATCAAAAGCATGGACGCAGCTAGTGGGAGAGTGGCGGATTAATAGGAATTTTAGTTATAGATATTATTTGTTTATAACGAGCTTATGATCAGTTAGGTGACACACTGAACACTTCGCACACTTTAGCAATACTCAGAATTCTCTCTAGCAATACACACACACACATAGAAATCATTGCATTACTGATCATAATCTCCAACCTTGTAACACCCATTTTTGATTAATAAAGTGGTGATAGACGATTTGTCATCACCCGAGATTTTTGTAACGGCGATCCAACCAAGATCAAGGGTTTTTCCTCGAAACAAATCATTGTGTTCTTACTTTCATTCGTTTCATAACCATTATTGTAATAGAAGCACTATACCTCACTTTACAAATTTGGTTACATTATCCTTGATTGATTTTCGACCAAAACAATTAGGATTGATCAAGAGATGATTGTTAGCCCTGGAATTCACCCAAAATCGCCTAAAAGCTGCTGGAAATCGTTATCACTTATTAGGGTTCGTAAAATAGAAGATATAGGTCTAAACCCGATTTTTCCCGTTTTTTATGTCCATCGCGATACGCGATGGCCATATGCCCATCTCATTGCATATCGCAACCTAAGAAAACCTTATACCTTATATTTGGATTCCTCTCACAGAGAAACCCAAAATTCATATATTATGGTCCTGTAACTCATTTTCTAGCCCAGGATATGCTCGTTTAACTTCTTGGTTGCGTTTTGTCAACCCATCTTGTTCAGGTTTACATCGGCTTAAGAATTCTCATCCATACTCTTCCCGAATCCTTCTAACACTTCCTAAGACTTCATATCATGCTCCGGTCTTCCCGAGATATCATTCAATGCTCGTACGGGTCTCCCATTTAGCATTTTTAACGATCAATGACATGAAATAAAAAAACATGTATGAAGTACCAAAGTTCTAACAATACACTCAATAAAATTAGATAATTAATATATTAATATATATACAAAATACCCGACCATCAGTTGGCGGTTATAAGTTATCACACTGTCGACTGTTATGCATGCATGCATGCATGCTTGCATACATACATACATACATACATACAAGTAGGGAAAACCCTTTAGTATGTGTTTCATCAACGGTAACTCGTTGTTGGTTGAAATGTCTATAGTAACTTGGTTATCGTTGATAGTCCAACTTTTGTAGGTGATCGATTACCACTAACAACCAGTTACAACATATCACAATTGTTGTTGATCAGATGCTACTAATAGGATAGACCAAATTGCTCCTAATCTTAATTCGTACCGATGACTAGTGAGATCAGGCTAGGGCCGGGGCCAACTTAACCCCTTTGAATCTGTCAAGAGGCTAATCAAGGGCTTAACTCCTTATCTCGCGCCATAGTGAACATGTGAGAACATATACAACCCAAAACATGAAAACATGTATGTATACACTAAGTAGATGTATGTATGTATAAGTGTGTTGCTATATATAACAAACAATTAGGTGTTAAGTGAAAAATCAATTAGGTGTTAAGCGAGTTATCAGGGCCAACTATGAGGCAGGGTCAGGTGGTCGATAATTGACCCCGGCTTGCCACCCCGATAAGCTCGATTTTTTCAAAAAAAAAATATTATTTTAACGAAAAAAATATGTATTCTTAATGTTTAAACTGAATTACTCAACAAATTAAAATCAACCAAAATTTTTTACCACTTCAACACAATTTTTTTCATAATTCTTGAAAACGACACCGTGTTACTGTAACAAACAATACATCAACACAAGTATAGTAAATATAATTAAAACATGGATTGATAAATATTTAATAGTTTCTTCCCTCCATAAAAACCCTTCATCCACCAACCATTTACCAAACATACATTCCTTCAAAAACGAGATTTCAAAATGACATCCTTGTTCCAATTTCTTACACTCCCAATAGGGTTGCTATTCATTCTCACTTGCACCACCACCCTATCTCAGCCCACCGCCACCACCCGGACCCACCAACATAACCAAAATACTAGAAAAAGCCAGCCAATTCACCGTCCTCCTCCGCCTCTTCCACCTAACCCAAGTAGACAACCAAATCAACACCCAACTCAACAACTCCGACCAAGGAATAACCGTCTTCGCACCCACCGATACCGCATTTTCCAACATAAAACCGGGCTTATTAAACTCCCTATCCGACCAACAAAAGGTTGAGCTAATACAATTCCATGTCATTCCAATATTCCTCTCAAATTCACAGTTTCAAACCGTTAGTAATCCGTTAAGGACACAAGCTGGAGACAACACCCGTTACGAGTTTCCGCTAAACATGACGACTTCCGGTAACCAAGTGAACATATCCACCGGTGTTAATGATGCCACGGTGGCAAACACTATCTACACCGATGGTTCTCTTGCTGTGTATCAAGTGGACCAAGTGTTGTTACCAATGAGTTTGTTTGGTCCTCCAGCTCCACCGTCGCCCCCGCCGCCACCCGAACCCGAGAAAAAGAATAAGAAATCCGATGCCGATGATGATTCTCCGGCTTCCGGTGCTGACGTGTCAGATGGGTTTAGGGTTAGTCAGAATTTGCGTGGCTTTATTGTGGGCCCTTTTGAAGTTGTGGTTCTCATAATGCTTTGCTTGTGACGTGGACGATTTTGATTGTGCCAGCTCGGATTACCCAAATGGGTCCCACCTGTCTTTTTTCACCTTTTCTGATTTTGATTTTCTTACGTTTTGGTGGTTGCAATTAAGTTAGCAACTTTTGTCATTCTACCATCCATTTCTAAAAGACTTAAAAAACCTTTTTTTGCAACGAATATTTATATTATGATTCATCTTGGATTCGACATGTTCAATGTACAAGTCTTGATCAATGTTTCAGACCCAGCCCGACCGTTACCTTATCGGGTCAAAGATTGAACCGACTCGGGAAGATGAACTAGTGTTTGACTTGGATAACTTCATAAATAATTTAAATATATTTATATATATACACCCTATTTATATATACATATATGATTTGTATATATAGGAAAAAATAATATTAAACGACTTTCATGTTCATCTATAATGTTTATTTTCACTGTATAGAATTTATATTTCAAGTAAATATCTATAAATTAGGGTTGTTTGGTTGGTTGGTGGATGTTTGTTAAGCATTCCATCTCGAAAGGCTCCTAGGTTGAAGTCCTGGCGTGAGCAAAACCTTTTATTTAATAAAAACAAGATTTTAGCGGTTCAACCTATGGTTCACCGGTTCCGGTTAGACCGCCAACCACCAAACCCAGCCGATTTGTTAGAAAACGGATGGTATATATGAAACGAACCGGCTTGCCTACAGGGTTTCGGTCAGACAGGTCGAACCGGTCGGTCCAGACCGGGTTTCAAAACATTGGTCTTGATACATAGTATTAATGCTACTATCACTTATTATCGTTGTTTGGGTGGGTGGTGGTAGGAGAAGTGATCTTTCGTGGCTTGATCATACCGGTACACGCTAAAAAGATTTTAAAAAATTATATAGGACAAATGTCATAAAAATAAAAAATGAAATATTGGTTTTAAATAATCCTAACTGTGTCTTATTGGTAAATAACAGTCCTAACTTTAAATCTGGTCGGTGGTAGTCCCAACTAAATTTGGTCTCTGTCTTATTTGTATTTAACGGACCGCGACTTACAGATGCTAATGTGGCGCGCC